>NC_134361.1:192288312-192590812 GCF_048569485.1 Anomaloglossus baeobatrachus
TGGTAGTGCTCACTCATCACTACTTGTGTCGAGCACCCGAGCATTGTAGTGCCTGCTCATCATTACTCATACCAAGCACCCAAGCATGGTTGTGATCGTTCATAAATACTTGTACCGAGCATGGTAGTGCTCGCTCACCACTAATTACGAGTACTGAGCACCTGAGCATGGTAGTGCTTGCTCATCACTACTTTGTATCGAGCACCTGAGCATTGTAGTGCCCTCTCATCACTACTCGTAGTGAGTACCGAGCACCCGAGCATGGTAGTGCTAACTCATTACTACTCGTACCATGCACCTTAGCATGGTAGTGCTCACTCAACTCTACTCCTAACGAGCATCGAACACCCGAGCATGGTAGTGCCTGATCATCACTACTCGTACTAAGCACCCGAGCATGGCAGTGCTCGTTCATAAAAACTTGTACCGAGCACCCGAGCATGGTAGTGCTAATTCATCACTACTTGTACCAAGCACCTTAGCATGGTAGTGCTCACTCAACTCTACTCGTAACGAGCATCGAACACCCGAGTATGGTAGTGCCCGATTATTACTACTCGTACGAAGCACCCGAGCATGGTAGTGCTTGTTCATAAAAACTTGTACCGAGCACCCGAGCATGGTAGTGCTCACTAGCTACTATTGAAGATTTACTTCTGCACCAAATCGGTAAGTGAAAAAATAATCAGTGTGTTCATCAGACTTCAGGAATCTCATTTACTTTGCTGCAGCTAGAAAATCCTTCAGGTTTTCTTGCAGAAAAATACCGCAGCAAATCCTTGCCATGTGCACAGACCCCAACTGAGCGACCCTGCAGATCTCACTTCCGCCGGCAGTCGAGTTGTCCTGCAGACTTTCACAGACGATTTCGCCCCTTTACAAATTCCTTTGCTGATTTCTTGATGAATTTGAATCCGATGGACCATGAAGCAGAATCGCAATATTACGGGACACTCTGTCCATGGGAAATTCCTTAAGAACTTCTTTAGTTTTTCAATAATGTAGTCCATGGTTTGGTCATATACTGCAATGTCTGACCCAAGCATTGGACTAGAGGTGCTACGAGACCCTCAGATGTTAGACGGACCCTGTTAAGTAGAGGTATTCCGTCTGCCCTCTTATTCTTTTCATGTCTGGAAGGTCTACGGTCAGGACTGCGGTTTTTGCTTCTTCATATTTTCTCAGCCTCTCGATATTGATCATCCTTTGGGGAAATATTGAAAGTTATTAGCTTAAAGAGGGTCAGAGGCAGAGGCGACTTCCAACACAAGTCCTCTCTCCGTAATGACGCCGCTATTTATAGATCCCCATTTCATTAGTCGCAGAGTTTCAGGGAAGAGGATTTCTCCTGGGGAATGGGATACTTGAAGTTCATTTTCTCCCTGATACACATTAAAGCACAAGGAAAGGAAAAAAAAAAGGAAACCTGCACGCAGCCTTCATGTCTCGCTATTTATCTAGGACACAAGCTGACATCTGGAGGAGGCTGGTATTCCTAAATATATATTTGTAGCAAAGTCTGCGGCAATCCGAGGGCAGCGCGTTCTGCACAGTGTATTAAATATCTGACAGCGCGATATCATTTAACCCATTTCTTGCCGGCGCGATCCTTGCCCTCTCATTTCCCGCTGCAGACAAATCAAGTGCATCTCGTAGCGTCTGCGCCTGTATCCATTAGTCTGGGGCCAAACAAAGACGTCTGTCACGCGATTCACGGCCTGTAAAAATGCACAGGTGGGATGTGCACGTTTCTTAGGCTAGTTTGTTTATTTGTTTGTTTTGGTTTTTTTTTAAGGATTGCTAGCAATTGTCTGGTACCGTGAAAAAAAAACAGTCTGCATGCGGGTCACATTGACCCTATGGTACAAGTTAAAAAATTTTTTTTTTTCTTTTTTTTTCCAAAATCAATTTACATGGGGTCACATTGACCCCATGTACAAGTTAAAAAAAAATATATATTTTTTATTTTATTTTTATTTTTTTCAATCTACATGGAGTCACATTGGCCCTATGGTACAAGTTAAAAATATTTTTTTTGTGATTTTGAAAAAAGACAAAAAAATCAATCTGCATGGGGTCACATTGACCCTATGGTGCAAGTTATTTATTTATTTTTTTCCAAAATCAATCTACATGGGGTCACATTGACCCCATGTACAAGTTAAAACAAAATATTTTTTATTTATATATTTTTTTCAATCTACATGGGGGTCACATGAGGACCCTATGGTACAAGTTATTTATTTATTTTTTTCCAAAATCAATCTACATGGGGTCACATTGACCCCATGTACAAGTTAAAACAAAAATATTTTTTATTTATATATTTTTTTCAATCTACATGGGGGTCACATGGGGACCCTATGGTACAGGTTAAAAATATTTTTTTTTTGTGATTTTGAAAAAAAGAGAAAAAAATCAATCTGCATGGGGTCACATTGACCCCATGGTACATGTTAAAATTTATTTTTTGTGATTTTGAAAAAAGAAATACCGTAAATCTGTATGGCGTCACATTGACCCCATGGTACAAGTAAAAATTATATTTTTTTTTTGTGATTTTTGAAAAAATAAATAAATAAATCCACATGGGGTCACATTGACCCCATGTACAAGTTAAAAAAAAAAAAAAAAATAAAATATATATATATATATATATATATATATATATATATATATATATATTTTTTTTTTTTTATTTTATTTTATTTTTAATCTACATGGGGGTCACATGGGGACCCTATGGTACAAGTTAAAAAAAATTTTTTGTGATTTTTGAAAAAAAGAGAAAAAAAATCAATCTGCATGGGGTCACATTGACCCCATGGTACATGTTACAATTTTTTTATTTTTTTGTCATTTTGAAAAAATAAATAAATAAATCTGCCTAGGGTCACATTGACCCCATGGTACATGTTAAAATTTATTTTTTGTGATTTTGAAAAAATAAATCTGTATGGCGTCACATTGACCCCATGGTACAAGTAAAAATTCTATATATTTTTTTGTTTTTTTTGAAAAAATTAATAAATAAATCTACATGGGGTCACATTGACCCCATGTACAAGTTAAAAAAAAATATTTTTTTTATTTTTTTTTCAATCTACATGGGGGTCACATGGAAACCCTATGGTACAAGTTAAAAATATTTTTTGGGGGGATTTTGAAAAAAGAGAAAAAAATCAATCTGCATGGGGTCACATTGACCCCATGGTACATGTTAAAATGTATTTATTTTTTCGTCATTTTGAAAAAATAAATAAATAAATCTGCATAGGGTCACATTGACCCCATGGTACAAGTAAACATTTTTTTTTTTGTGATTTTTGAAAAAATAAATCTACATGGGGTCACATTGACCCTATGGTACAAGTTAACAAATAAAAAAAAAAACAACAAAAACCACTATGTATAAAAATTATTTTTTTGGGATTAAAAAAAAAAGAAAAAAATCAACCTACATGAGGTCACGTTGACCCTATGGTGCGAGTTATTTATTTATTTTTATTTTTTCAAATTAACTTGTACCATTGACCCCGCGTAGATTGATTTTAATTTTTTTTTATTTTCAATCTACATTGACCCCAGGGTACAAGTAAAAATATATTTATTTATTTGTGATTTTGAAAATAAAAAAAATCAATCTGTATGGAGTCACATTGACCCTATGGTACAAGTTTTTGTTTGTTTTTTTTCAAGTATATATTTTTTGTGATTTTGAAAATAAAAATCAATCTACATGGGGTCATGTTAACCCTATGGTACAAGTTAAAAGAAAAATGAAAAAAAAAAATCATTTGTGTGGTGTCACATTGACCCCATGGTACAAGTTAAAATGTATTTATTTTTATGTTTTTGTGATTTAAAAAAATAAATAAATAATCTGCATGTGGGTCACATTGACCCCGTGATAAAAGTCAAATTGTATTTATTTTTATGTTTTTGTGATTTAAAAAAAAATAAAAAAAATGATATATATATATATATATATCAACTACATAGGTTCACTTTACCCTATGGTAAAAGTTAAAATGTATTTATTTATAGATTTATTTATTTTTTATTTTGGGAAAAAAACAATCTGCTTAGTGGCACATTGACCCTATGGTACAAGTTAAAATGATTTTTTTTTTGGGAGTGATTTAAAAAAAAAAAAAAAATAAAAAATATAAAAAAATAGAAAAATCAATCTACCTGGGGTCACATTGAGCCTATTGTACAAGATGATGATGATGATGATGATGATGATGATGATGATGATGATGATGATGATGATGATGATGATGATAATAATAATTTTCATTATTTTCTAGTGATTTTGGAAAAAAAACTCACTTTGCATAGGGTCATACTGACCCTATGGTACAGGCTAAATTATTAAAAAATGTTTTTTGTGATTTTGGGGAAAAAAAAAATCTACATGGGGTCACATTTGACCCTATGGTATAACTTATTTTTATTTATTTTTATTGTGATTTTGAAAAAAAAAAATTGACAGTCACATTAACCCTATGGTACAAAAATTTTTTTTTGTGATTAAAAAAAAAATAAAAATAAATAAATAAAAAATCGACATGGGGTCACATTAACCCTATGATACAAGAATCAGTCTGCATTGAGTCACATTGACCCAATGGGACAAGATAAAATATATTATTTATTTATTTTGTGATTTTGAAAAAAAAAACACCTAACAGTCTGAATGGGGTCACATTGACCCCCCTGGTACAAGTTAAAAAAAATATTATTTATTTATTTTTTGTGAAGTTGCAGATTTTTTTTATAGCAAAGTGGGGATTTATACGCTTACATATCATGGCTATATAGAGTGTGATCCGAACGTTTAATCTTTTAATTGATAACTACCAACTCATTCTCCAATGGACGACTCTTATATATTACACATAAGGAAAAGGTATTTTTTTTAAATAATAATAATAATATTATATTATTATTATTATTATTAATAATAATAATAATAATAATAATAATAAAATATTTTTGGGCTAGTTGGGATCCCCTTAATCAGAAGCGACTGCCGAGCGTTTCCTCGGAAAGGTATTTATAGTATTTTTCTTTTCTGTATTTGCATTCCAGAAATTAAGTCCCCCACGCCAGTGCTCGACATGCCTTTCATACATTAGAATGATGAATTGAGAGCAGAAATGGGGGGAAAGACTGCAATGCAATGAAAATTTAATCAGCATCTTCTGCTGCTTTAATAAGGCAAATAATTCTTATTGGTCGCCGCGTTAAGATTTCTAATATTTAATTCATAACAAACCTTGCATTATTTCGCAGCAGTTGCAACAGCTACACTTTGCTGCCTGCCAAAAGGCAACCATAACAGCTTAAAAGCAGATGTAAACGCCCGGGTACAACTAGAGTGATTTGATCTAACAATCCACGGCAATGTCACCAAATCATTTGACAAGTCCAATATGTTTACCAAATCCTATTTAATGATGGATTACCACCATGGTGGTGGGCGAGAAATAGACCCCGGCAAGGTTTAGCCAAAGGTCAATACCTGGATATATTTAAAAGCTGTATAATAATATATATATATTTTTTAATTAAATTGTGTTGATATTCCTGAGACGGAGACAGACGGTATTAAGTGGTATCTTTCAATTTTAAGGTTATTAAGCTATCCGCACACATTTCAGCTGTCATGTCCAAGGGAAAGAGATGTATGGCAAGAAGCAGAGCTAGCTGCTCCTCTTTGTCATGATATTGTAAGCAGTCGCGTTGGCTCAAGTGAGGCCGCACCACAGCGCAGGGCTAACACTCCTCTTCAGTCTATTGAGGCTGCCTGGAAGAGGATGCAGCAGGCAGGGATGGGGTTGTATGCTTTGTATTCATTTCTAGAAAATCACCAGGTCAAGATTCTAGGTCGTATTCAATTCACGTATTAATGTATACAGCTGAATCACCCTTTGCATCATTTATGCAATATGGTAACAATAAACAGATAGGATATCAACATTTTGCAAATTGCATGTTGCTTTTCAGTGAAATGCATATAGCCCCATAATAACACATAGCCTTGGATTGGAATATGCTTCACATGCAGATATCTTGTATGGCTGATAATTTACCTAACCTCCAAGAGCTGGTTTGTTATGACCTTTGATGACCTTAAAGTTAATAATCCATAGCAGTGTGACCATAATATGAGACCTACAACTGTGAAAGGTAAAAGTCATGAAAATACAGATATATCTGCGTATTGTGTGTGTATTTATATGTATGTGTGCAAATTTGTGTATTTTTATGTTTGTATGTATGTGTATAGCTGTGTGTATGTGTAAATGTTGGTATTTGTGTATATATGTGTGTGTGTTTATTTGTTTGTGTGTGTATATAATATATGCATCCAAGTGTGTTTATGTATATATGTTTGTAATTGTGTATGTATTTGTATGTATATGTGTATATACGTGCATGTGTGTTTTTGTATGTTTGTACAGTGTCTGTGCATGTATATATGTGTGTGTATATATATATATATATGTGTGTGTGTGCATGTGTGTACTTGCATGTATATGTGTACTTGTATATGAGTATTTGTGTATGTGTGTATTTTTGTATGTATGTGTGTGTACTTGTATGTCTGTATGTACAGTGTATATGTGTGTGTGTGTATATGTATGTATGTATGTGTGTGTATGTGTATATATATATATATATATATATATATATAATATAAAAAATGTGCATGTGTACTTGTATGTATTTGTGTGTATTTGTATATATATATATATATATATATATATATATATATGTGAGTATTTGTGTGTATTTGTGTGTATGTATATACTGTGTGTGTGTCTGTGTGTGAATATGTGTGATATTTCTAAATATGTGAGTATAAATGTGTTTATATATACGTGTCTAAATTGGTATGTATGTATAAATGTTTGTATATTTGTATATGTATGTATGCGAAAGTGTGTGTGTGTGTGTGTGTATATTTGTGTGTATTTCTATGTAGATGTGTGTATTTATAAATGAGTGTATGTTTGTGTATTTATGTTTGTATATGTGTGTATATTTGTATGTGTGTATAAATGTGTATATTTGTGTGTATTTATGTTGTATGCATAAATGTGAGTATATTTGTATGTATGTGTATGTATAAATGTTATATTTCTGTGTATGTATGTTTGTATGTGTGTGCATGTATGAATGTGTGTTTGTGTGTATTTATGTCTGTGTGTATAAATGTGTATGTATTTGTATGTCTGTGTAAATGTGTGTATGTTTGTATATTAACGTTTTTATATATATACAGTATATGTGTATATTTGTATGTATTTCTGTGTATGTGTGTATGTATTAATGTGTGTGTATTTGGATGTCTGTGTATGTATAAATGTGTGTATGTTTGTATTATAATATATATATATATATATATATATATATATATATATATATATATAATGTGTATATTTGTATGTATTTCTGTATAAATGTGAGTATATTTGTATGTATTTATGTTTGTATTTGTCTGTGTGTTCATGTATAAATGTGTGCATATTTGTCTGTGTGTGTATGTTATATCTTAATGTGTATATTTATGTAATAGGTTTTATTTGTATTTTGTGCACACACTCCACTTCTTTTTTTTTTTTTTGGCTATCACAGACCGGCAGAGCAATGTTCACTATTGGAAGAGCATTCTCGTTCTCCAAATTCCTTTAATTGATGTCATTTTCCCCAGAGGTAGAAAGCTCCCCCTAAGCCCCGGAGCCTGCACAGTCCACCCTCGCTGCGCCCTGACAGTCTCCGGCCCATGTTTGGCATGACAGGAATTAATACAGGAAGGCTGCAAGAAAGCAGTGATTAATGTCAGGTGGGAAGGGATGCTCGCTTGCTCTCGCTCTGCTTTGATCGGGATTGAGAAGTGGAGAAGGCTCATTTCCTTCGAAGCAGAAAGCAGAGGTCGTCCGGAGTACATTAAAGTCAATTTCTTCTTATCTTCGGTTTCCCGTTAATATTTTGCAACCCCTTCGATGCCGGCAGCGGAAAGAACGTCCTCTGTTTCGGCGTAATTAAATCCGAGCTCTGTTTGATGCATGCAGTGCCGTTCAGTTTAGTGCATGATTATGCAAGGGTGATATAGTAGAACAGGGCAACATTCCTCTTCGTAGCTAGTGCATATATGTCTATAGGTAAAATGTAACAACCAGCGATTTTGTGGATATTAGAGGATGTACAATGGACAGAATAAGGGTCTGGCGAGCCACAACCGGAGGGTAAATGTCTCTGAAGACTGTAATTCTATATCATTTTCACCATATTGTCAATATACATGGAAGTAAAGTGAAGGGAAACTTGGGATTAATGATGATGACAGAATTAAAAGCTGGCGCGTTTCGCACTTGTATCTGCAGCATTCTTATTGTTATCCGAAGCATTAATCTGCATATGTGCAGATCCATCTCCATACGGTAGATATATAGACGACCATCCCTCTGTAGTATATAGGATCCGTACAGAACCAGGACATTACCCCCCCCCAATTTTTTCTCTTTTGCTGTAAGTAAAACCTGCATCTCTCCTTTTTTGTAGTGACGGCGCTGCAAATAAATGATAATAAACTCATTTTCTTGGTGTTTTCTGCCTTAAGACATATCCTGGGCTTTTATACCCCAGTGAAACGTGAGCGAGGAGCCTGTCAGTAGCAGTGCATGACAAAATAGATTATTAATGAAGATCTGATCTCCAGAACTCTATTAATTTATGTCTGCCTGTCGCATCTCCCAGATATATCAGCCTCCTCACTCAGGGAAGAAGAAGAAGAAGAAAAAAAAATATATATCTGCCAACATTTCTGCTTTGTTTTAAAGTTTCCTCCTAAGATAAAGGATTCGTTAGTAAGAACATGGTGTTGCCGGAGAGGGAAAAAAAAAATCAGACTTTTTATCGCGGCTTTGGCAAGAATTAATAACTACCCAGGTAGATTTCTGCACGGGAAACTTATCTTGACGGGAGAAAAATAAAATATTGCGAGATTCTTTTTTTTTCAGAAAATATATGTACATTCATTAGACAAGCCTTTCCCTCGTCTAAAGTGGAAAAATCAGAAATTATCCAGAATGTTCCATGCGTAATTAGTAATCCCGCCAGTGGAAATGTATGTATGTAATAACGATAATTAGGGTTGTAATGTGCAATACCCAGACCCATAATCTTATCCCAGCACTCGTCAAATGCATGCTCAACAAGGCCGAGCGTGCATGTGTTTCATCTTTTGACATCTAATGCCTATAGTTTTGATTTATTTTTTGGGCATATGGAGTTGGCCATACCCACCTTTTTTAATCAGATAAGCCCCCGAATATTTTATTATTTTTGGGGACTACTAGCTGAGCTCTTAAAGGGGCTTTCCAATCACTAAAAAATAACCCCCATCCAACTACAAATGAGTTCAATATAATTTCTTGTTTATTGAGCCCCTTGGATAGTGTAAACTGCTATAAGGCGATCAGATCGAGACAATATTTCTGTAAGTTCAATGATGATTGGATCAAATGGATTTGATATTTAGGTAGGGTACGTAGGGTACATAGTGGACACCATTTTGATCAAAAAAGCAAATACCCTGCAGTAAGTAAATTAAATAGTAATAGTAAGTAACATAGGGTACATAGTTGAGACTATAATCAAAAAAGCATAAAAGCCATCTCATTGTAAGAAGGTGTAGCTAATCAGGATGAACCCTAACAAAGTTATATAATTTAGGTTAAAAACAAATGAGCAAATACCCTGCAGTAAGTGAATAAATAGTACCGTAATAGTAAATAACATAGGGTACATAGTTGACACTACTTTGATCAAAAAAAGCGTTAAAGCCATCCCAAACTGACAAGGTGTAGCTAATCAGGATAGACATTAACACAATCATATAACCTAGGACAAAAATAAACACACTGCAGCAAGTAAAAAATAGTAATCGTAAATAACATAGGGTACATAGTTGACACTATTTTGATCAAAAAAGCATACAAGCCATCCCAAACTGTCAAGGTGTATCTAATCAGGAAGGAAGCTAACATAGTTATATAAACTAGGATAAAAAGAAAATGAGCAAATACCCTGCAGTAAGTAAATAAATATTAACAATACATAACATAGGATACATAGTTGACACTGTTTTGATCAAGCAAGCGTAAAAACCCTCCCACTGTAACAAGGTGTATCTAATCAGGATGGACCCTAACATAGCTATATAACCTAGCATGAAAACAAAATCAACAAATACCCTGCAGTAAGTAAATAGTAATAGTAAATAACAAGGACTAAGTTGACACTGTTTTGATCAAAAAAGCGTAAAAGCCATCCCACCGTGACAAGGTGTATCTAATCAGGATGGACCCTAAAGGCCCAGTCACACACAACGACTTACCAGTGATCCCGAAAACGATGCGACCTGATAGGGATCGCAGGTGAGATGTCACACAGTCAGATCTTACCAACGATGCAGGAACAATACAGGTCGCAGTAGCGACCTGTATAACGATCTCAGCAGTCACTGTGACCCTGTCACACAGTGTCAGACACAGCGATGTGTCCGGCCCAGCAGGACATCGCCTTTGAAGAAAATGGCCTGGACCATTCTGCAACGACTAGCGATCTCACAGCAGGGGCCTGATCGCTGGTAGATGTCACACATAACAAGATCGTAACAGGATCGCCACTGCATCACGGAAACCATGACTCAGCTGCGATCTCGCTAGCGATCTCGTTATGTGTGACGGTACCTTAACATAGATATATAACCTAGCATGAAAACAAAATCAACAAATACCCTGCAGTAAGTAAATAAATAGTAATAGTAAATAACATCGGGTACTTAGGTGACACTATTTTGATCAAAAAAGCGTAAAAGCCATCCCACAGTGACAAGGTGTACCCAATCGGGATGGACCCTAACAAAGTTATAAAACCTAGGATAAAAACAAGTGAGCAAAAACCCTGCAGTAAGTATATAAATAGTAATAGTACATAACATAGGGTACATAGCATACATAGTTGACACTATCTTCATAAAAAAAGCATAAAAGTCATCTCACCGCTATAAGGTGTACCCAATCAGGATGGCCAATAACTCTTGTAATTTACTTCTACATGTGCCAACAGGCCTCAAAATAGATGGGGGCAGAGCAGGACTCAGGCCTGACTGTTTAAATACCAAGGCATAGAGTCAAACAACCACTTAAAGGCGTTTTCTTCATTTGTTGGGAGCAAAATGCTCTACTACCACCTAACTTTCTGCTTGATTAACAGTTCAGACCAGCGAGCTGTGCTTTCTCTGATGCTGCAGGCAGCATTGGGGACTGAAACTTGCCAAATCCAGCAGCTTCAGAGAAGCGTTTACAAGCTCTTTAGCAGAGGACTTGTAAGCGCTGAGCTCTATGCCTAGGAAACCAGCCACCTGCAGAGGTGGGCAGTAACCTCATCAATGACCAATTAAATAAAACAAAAATCCTCCATTCTTGTTTTTACAAGCACTTTGACAGTTAAGATGACGAGACAATTCATCTAATGATACATTTATTGGATTATTTGGAACACAAGAAAACCTAACCGGTTGTCAATAGGCGCTAGTTTCGGGGAGAAAATTCGCTCATGTATAAGGACGAAATCCAATGTACTTGAATTGTTCAGAGCCCAGATAATGTTTGTCGTGGCATTTTCCTCTGCTTTTTTTTTTTTTTATAAACCGCTCAGGCTTTGCCTCTTCTTGTCGCTATTTGTATAGGACATGTTGCATTAATTTCATCTCTAGTAATTATATATACAGTACAGACCAAAAGTTTGGACACACCTTCTCATTCAAAGAGTTTTCTTTATTTTCGGGACTCTGAAAATTGTAGATTCACATTAAAGGCATCAATACTATGAATTAAAATATGTGGAATGAAATACTTTAAAAAAGTGTGAAACAACTGAAAATATGTCTTATATTCTAGGTTCTTCAAAGTAGCCACCTTTTGCTTTGATTACTACTTTGTACACTCTTGGCATTCTCTTGATGAGCTTCAAGAGGTAGTCACCGGAAATGGTCTTCCAACAGTCTTGAAGGAGTTCCCAGAGATGCTGAGAACTTGTTGGCCCTTTTGCCTTCACTCTGCGGTCCAGCTCACCCCAAACCATCTCAATTGGGTTCAGGTCTGGTGACTGTGGAGGCCAGGTCATCTGGTGTAGCACCCCATCACTCTCCTTCTTAGTCAAATAGCCCTTACACAGCCTGGAGGTGTGTTTGGGGTCATTGTCCTGTTGAAAAATAAATGATGGTCCAACTAAACGCAAACCGGATGGAATAGCACGCCGCTGCAAGATGCTGTGGTAGCCATGCTGGTTCTGTATGCCTTCAATTTTGAATAAATCCCCAACAGTGTCACCAGCAAAGCCCCCCCACACCATCACACCTCCTCCTCCATGCTTCACGGTGGGAACCAGGCATGTAGAGCCCATCCGTTCACCTTTTCTACAAAGACACAGTGGTTGGATCCAAAGATCTCAGATTTGGACTCATCAGACCAAAGCACAGATTTCCACTGGTCTAATGTCCATAATATAAATATAATGTAAAAAATATAGATATATATAATATTTTGTATATATACTTTTCTATATATATATATCTTCATTGCTCTACTATCCGTTTCCAATCTCGTTGCTTGTTACAGGCATTTTTTTTTTTTTATCTTTTTTTGTGCCCAGAATGTAAGTCGCCTTTCAGACGTAAGAATGAAAAATGAACGTCTCTGTCTTTAGGAAGTAAAGGCAGAGAGTGCTCAGTTCCTTCATATCACCACCAATAAATGCATTGAAGCCCCCCTCCGTGTCCCCTCCTTCCAGACACATAGACGCGTTTTCGAGGCGGACAGCTATATTTTTCAGAGTGCCTCGCGCTGAGAGATTTCTGCTCTCTGCCTGACACTAGACACCAAGAATATTTCCTGAAGTCGGGAGAATTTTGAAAGGGTAGAAGAATAAAGGAAAAAAAATGATCACCCTTGAAGGATAGGGGTAACCAACAAATCGATTTAACCCATTCGTTTCGGAGATCAGTTCTTCAAGTAGTTTGTTGAACAGTTTGACCCTTGAAAATAGCGAAGACAATTTCAAGATCTCCTTTAAGGAGATCCCTCCAGATAGGTGGACCAGATACAGGCCGAATCATGGTGATGATGGAATATATTTAGCAGCACATCCCTTTGCTTGCCATCCATGTCCTCACATTAATGACAGTTTGCTAAACAGCTTGGCCATTCAGCTTTTGGAAACCGCAGCCCTTGGCTTTGAGCCTTTAGCCGTATGAAGTCCATCTCATCTGTAGGGTACAGAAATCGGAAAAAAGATGCAGTGCATATCGCAGAACCCCCCCGACTGGCAGCAAAGGGTTTGTATCTTTTGGTTAAAAAAGAATCGTCTGGCATTCCGTAAGAATTTATTTCCCCCCGCTGGTCTTGCCAGCCAGATTTTTGCATGCGTGCATGAATATTCTGACGAGAGCAGGGACTGGGAAGCATCCCATGGCTGCTCAAAGACGCAAGTTTGGCCAGTTCCTTCTCTCGAAAAGAAAAATTGATGGCCGCGCAAACAAATCATTTCTATTTGCCAGTGCCTTAACCATCACGCACAACAACGCGAGGAACAAAAGATAAAATAGCCCAATCAATCTGTTTAGGAACATATGCTTTACACAGGGATTTGGATACGAAGGTGTCGAGGTGGCAGATAAAGCCTCCGTTATGTCACAGTCTAATTTTATGGCCCACAGTATGTTGCTATTACAGAAACGCGAATGTGTTATGGAGCAGGGCCTTTCTGACTGTATCTCTGGAACTGGGACAACATCTGCGAATTGCATTATGTATGATAACATATTTCCGAACAGACTACTTTATACTTTTGCAATATTGTATATATGGTGCTGAAATCTAACATATAAGTTGGCCCTACTTTGATCAGGGTATTATAAACCAATAATATTCAGCAGGGAGGGGGAGAATTTTATATTCGCGTTCGTTTTGGTTTTTTTTTTGCCGATTTTCCATTAGATAAAGCCAATTTGGTAATAGCCGGTAGTATGGAGTCTATCGACAGAAATCCAAAAATTGCTGCCTACTCTCCTTTTACAAGTTGATGAAGATATAATATTCTCTATCTGCAGGTCATCAAAGTGCTATTACCTAATTACCTTTTTCCAGTCATTATAGTATTTGTAGGTTGCTATTTAGGCATTTCTTTGTCGCTCCTAATTGGGAGACCCAGACAATTGGGTGTATAGCTACTGCCTCCGGAGGCCACACAAAGTATTACACTAAAAAGTGTAAGGCCCCTCCCCTTCTGGCTATACACCCCCCCGTGGGATCACGGGCTCCTCAGTTTTATGCTTTGTGCGAAGGAGGTCAGACATCCACGCATAGCTCCACTGTTTAGTCAGCAGCAGCTGCTGACTATGTTGGATGGAAGAAAAGAGGGCCCATTCTAGGGCCCCCAGCATGCTCCCTTCTCACCCCACTTTCTGTCGGCGGTGTTTGTTAAGGTTGAGGTACCCATTGCGGGTACGGAGGCTGGAGCCCACATGCTGATTCCTTCCCCATCCCCATTAGTGCTCTGGGTGAAGTGGGACTTTACCGGTCTCCAGGCACTGAGACCGTGCTCCTTCCACAGCCCCCGGAGAATCGGCTGGATATGGAGCTGAGTATCGTCAGGGACAGGGCCCTGCTTCGTTAAGGTACTCTGTGTCCCCGGGCATACCGCGCGCACACCGCAGCATGCTGGGCGTGTTAGTACGCCGGGGACATCAGCGCTGCTGCGCTTGTGCCATTCCTCACTACAGCGCTGCTGAGTGAGGAGACTTAGTACGAACGGCCGCGCTGGCCGCTGGGGTCAGTTTTCACTGCGACGCGGCTGGGACTTGTGGTGCGCCGGGGACTTCCGCGCTAGCCGTGCATGTATGACGGTCGCGCTTATTACTACAGTCCCCGGCTTTTGCGGCCTAGTTCGTTTCGTTCCCGCCCCCAGACCTGCCAGTCAGGGGGAGGGCGGGACGCTGTACAGACCATCAGCGCTGAGGGCTGGAGTCTGCTTTACATACTCCAGCCCTCACACTGGGCACAGTGGGACGCCAGTTTCCCGCTCTTTGTTTGTGGCACGCCCACGGTCCGCCCCTCCTCACAGGACGCCGGCAGCCATTCCTGTCTGCACGCTGAGCTGGAGAGGGGAGACTGGGAGACCCAGACACGGGATTCTGCGACCTCACACCCGCTTTTCAGCGGGCGGTAAGCAGCCCTCAAGGGCTCACCCCCACTTGTGCCGAAGTGTACTTTGTATTTTTGTGCTAAGGCACAGACTTTATATGCTGCTTGTACCGCATGTGGGGCTGCTCTACCGGCAGGTTCCACTGACCCCCATTGTGTGCAGTGCTCGGCCCCTGTGGCACTTGCTCAGCCGGGGCCGCTGCTAGAGGTGACCCAGGGAGAACCACCTGTGAATGCTGTCCAGGTGACAGGGACGGAGTTTGCAGTTTTTGCTGACAGATTGTCTATGACTATGTCTAAAATTCTTGAAACATTGCAGTCTAGACCAGTAACTCAGACCATGGGCACTGTTGAATCATTGCTCCCTGGTCCCCCTCAGCTGGATCTCTCCCGAGCTCAGGAGGTGTCGCATGCACCCCAGGGTGACGACTCTGACTCGGACGACAGTCCCAGACGGCCTAAGCGGGCTCGCTATGAGCGGCCCTCAACTTCATCACACTGGTCAGGGTCCCAGCTGGACGACTCTCTGTGTGATGAGGCGGATGTGGCTGATCAGGATTCTGATCCTGGGACCGTTCTCAATCTGGATACACCTGATGGTGACGCCATAGTGAATGATCTTATAGCGTCCATCAATAGAATGTTAGATATTTCTCCACCAGCTCCTCCTGCGGAGGAGTCAGCCTCACAGCAGGAGAAATTCCATTTCAGGTATCCCAAGCGTAAATTGAGCACTTTTCTGGACCACTCTGACTTTAGAGACGCTATCCAGAAACAACACGCTTATCCAGATAAGCGTTTCTCCAAACGGCTTAAAGATACACGATATCCTTTTCCCCCTGACGTGGTCAAGGGCTGGACCCAGTGTCCCAAGGTGGACCCTCCAATCTCCAGGCTTGCAGCTAGATCCTTAGTTGCAGTGGAAGATGGGGCGGCACTTAAAGATGCCACTGACAGACAGATGGAGCTCTGGTTGAAATCCATCTATGAAGCTATTGGAGCGTCGTTGGCGCCAGCATTCACAGCCGTATGGGCACTCCAAGCTATTTCAGCTGGGCTTACACAGGTCGACACGGTCACACGTACATCTGCTCCGCAGGTGGCGCCCTTGACCTCTCAAATGTCTGCATTCGCGTCTTACGCGATTAATGCTGTCCTAGACTCTACGAGCCGTACGGCAGTGGCGTCTGCCAACTCTGTGGTTTTACGTAGAGCCTTGTGGTTGAGAGAATGGAAGGCAGATTCTGCTTCCAAGAAGTGCTTAACCAGTTTGCCTCTTTCTCGTGACCGACTGTTTGGTGAGCGTTTGGATGAAATCATTAAACACTCCAAGGGTAAGGATTCATCCTTA
Source organism: Anomaloglossus baeobatrachus (assembly GCF_048569485.1). Taxonomy (NCBI): domain Eukaryota; kingdom Metazoa; phylum Chordata; class Amphibia; order Anura; family Aromobatidae; genus Anomaloglossus; species Anomaloglossus baeobatrachus. Next base: position 192,304,948 of record NC_134361.1, read on the forward strand.
CCTCAACCCAGACAAAACAAACCCCAACAGAGGAGGGGACAGTCTGGTTTTCGGTCCTTTCGAGGCTCAGGCAGGTCCCAATTCTCCTCGTCCAAAAGGACTCAAAAGGATCAGAGGGGCTCAGATTCTTGGCGGACTCAATCACGACCAAAAAAGACAGCCGGAAGAACCGTTACCAAGACGGCTTCCTCATGACTCTCAGCCTCCTCTCTCCGCATCCTCGGTCGGTGGCAGGCTCTCCCGCTTTGGCGACATTTGGCTGTCACAGGTCAAAGACCGTTGGGTGAGAGACATTCTGTCTCACGGGTACAAGATAGAGTTCAGTTCTCGTCCTCCAACTCGCTTCTTCAGAACTTCTCCACCTCCCGACCGAGCAGATGCTCTTCTGCAAGCGGTGTCCGCCCTAAAGGCGGAAGGAGTGGTGACTCCCGTTCCTCTTCAGGAACGAGGTCGCGGTTTTTACTCCAATTTGTTTGTGGTGCCAAAGAAGGACGGGTCGTTCCGTCCCGTCCTGGATCTAAAGCTGCTCAACAAACACGTGAAAACCAGGCGGTTCCGGATGGAATCCCTCCGCTCCGTCATCGCCTCAATGTCTCAAGGAGATTTCCTAGCATCAATAGACATCAAGGATGCTTATCTCCACGTGCCGATTGCGCCAGAGCATCAGCGTTTTCTACGCTTCGTTGTAGGAAGCGAACACCTGCAGTTCGTAGCTCTACCTTTCGGGCTGGCGACAGCCCCTCGGGTCTTTACCAAGGTTATGGCAGCAGTAGTAGCAGTCCTGCACTCGCAAGGTCACTCTGTGATCCCGTATTTGGACGATCTACTTATCAAGGCACCCTCTCAAGAGGCATGCCAGCACAGCCTGAACGTGGCACTGAAGACTCTCCAGGGTTTCGGGTGGATTATCAACTTTTCAAAGTCAAATCTAATCCCGACCCAATCACTAACATACCTTGGCATGGAGTTTCATACTCTCTCAGCGATAGTGAAACTTCCACTGGACAAACAGTGTTCACTACAGACAGGGGTGCAATCTCTCCTTCAGGGCCAGTCGCACCCCTTGAGGCGCCTCATGCACTTCCTAGGGAAGATGGTAGCAGCAATGGAAGCAGTTCCTTTCGCGCAGTTTCATCTGCGTCCACTTCAATGGGACATTCTCCGCCAATGGGACGGGAAGTCGACATCCCTCGACAGGGATGTCTCCCTCTCTCAGACAGCCAAGGACTCTCTCCGGTGGTGGCTTCTTCCCACCTCATTGTCGAAAGGAAAGTCGTTCCTACCCCCATCCTGGGCGGTGGTCACGACAGACGCGAGCCTGTCAGGGTGGGGAGCAGTGTTTCTCCACCACAGGGCTCACGGTACGTGGACTCGGAAAGAGTCCACCCTTCAAATCAATGTTCTGGAAATCAGAGCAGTCTATCTTGCCCTACAAGCCTTCCAGCAGTGGCTAGCAGGCAAGCAGATCCGAATTCAGTCGGACAACTCCACAGCGGTGGCATACATCAACCACCAAGGGGGAACACGCAGTCGGCAGGCCTTCCAGGAAGTCCGGCGGATTCTGACGTGGGTGGAAGACACGGCATCCACCATATCCGCAGTTCACATACCAGGCGTGGAAAACTGGGAAGCAGACTTTCTCAGTCGCCAGGGCATGGACGCAGGGGAATGGTCCCTTCACCCGGACGTGTTTCAGGAGATCTGTCGCCGCTGGGGGATGCCGGACGTCGACCTGATGGCGTCACGGCACAACAACAAGGTCCCGGTTTTCATGGCGCGATCCCACGATTACCGAGCTCTGGCGGCAGACGCCCTAGTTCAGGATTGGTCGCAGTTCAGGCTACCTTATGTGTTCCCACCTCTGGCGTTGTTGCCCAGGGTGCTGCGCAAGATCAGGGCCGACTGCCGCCGCGCCATCCTCGTCGCTCCAGACTGGCCAAGGAGGTCGTGGTACCCGGATCTGTGGCACCTCACGGTAGGCCAACCGTGGGCTCTGCCAGACCGTCCAGACTTGCTGTCTCAAGGGCCGTTTTTCCATCTGAATTCTGCGGCCCTGAACCTGACTGTGTGGCCATTGAGTCCTGGATCCTAGCGGCCTCAGGTTTATCTCATGAAGTGGTTGCCACCATGAGACAGGCTAGGAAACCATCCTCCGCCAAGATCTACCACAGGACGTGGAAGATATTCTTATCTTGGTGCTCTGCTCAGGGAGTTTCTCCCTGGCCATTTGCATTGCCTATTTTTCTTTCCTTCCTGCAGTCTGGGTTGGAAAAAGGTTTGTCGCTCGGCTCCCTTAAAGGTCAAGTCTCCGCGCTATCCGTATTTTTTCAGAAGCGCCTAGCGCGACTTTCTCAGGTACGCACGTTCCTGCAAGGGGTTTGTCATATCATCCCCCCCTTACAAGCGGCCGTTGGAGCCCTGGGATCTGAACAAGGTCCTAATTGCTCTCCAGAAGCCGCCTTTCGAGCCTTTGAAGGATGTTTCCCTTTCTCGTCTTTCACAGAAAGTGGCCTTTCTAGTAGCGGTCACGTCTCTTCGGAGAGTGTCCGAGCTGGCGGCGTTATCATGCAGATCTCCCTTCCTAGTATTTCACCAGGACAAGGTAGTTCTGCGTCCAATTCCAGAATTTCTTCCTAAGGTGGTATCCTCCTTTCATCTCAACCAGGATATCACTTTACCGTCTTTTGTGTCCGCATCCAGTTCACCAATTTGAAAAAGGTTTGCATTTATTGGATCTGGTGAGAGCACTCAGGATCTACATTTCCCGCACGGCGCCCCTGCGCCGCTCGGATGCACTCTTTATCCTTGTCGCTGGTCAGCGTAAGGGGTCGCAAGCTTCCAAATCCACCCTGGCGCGGTGGATCAAGGAACCAATTCTTCACACCTACCGTTCTGCTGGGCTTCCGATTCCATCAGGACTGAAGGCCTGTGAGGTAAATCCGGAGAGATGACGATAAATCATGACATTCAAGTCATGTCAGGAAGCCCTCTCCTGGTGTCACCCCCCCCCCTTCCCTTCACACAACTGGTTTAGCAACAAATCCATGGCCATGTCCTGTGATATGGAAATGAGGTGGCTTAGGGACAATGGACACAGGATGACTCCCTGCCGTGACTCTGTAGTGGGGGCTGCTAGCTAGTTAGCAAGGCTATGGAAATAGCCAGACAGAACGACTCCAGTAAAAAATGGTTCATATCTCGCAAGCCATATTTCCGATAAATATGGCAACCATAAAAATGGTGTCTCCGCATGTGGACGATGCCGGCACCCCCTTTTTATGGGAGCAGGACATTGGGAAATGCCCCAGGCGTGATATCAGCCAATGGGGAACTGGCAGACAGGTCATGAGTCCCCTCGTTCTGTAGCTAAATTCATAACTGTCACAATGAGAGCATTGGCGTCCGCCTACGACGCTCCCAGGCAAAGTTATGGCCAATATCCCCTTGGCTGGATAATTCTGATCCATGCAGGGGGAGTGGCAGTGCTTCCCTGTGAGGTCACTAAGGTAGGAGGGGACCTGGATCTGCCCAGGTTGATAACCCTACTTCGGCCATTTTCCAGCGTTCTTCTGCTCGGGGGCCTGGTTGGGACAGACCTGTGAGAGAGTTCCTGGAAACCTGGTCTACAGCGCCCCCCTGTGGCCAGACACACAAGGTAACTGATGTAATTGTATACTTGTTTGTAACCCATGCTTTATCTGTAACTGTACTCTGACATATGTATATTCTGTAGATTCCCTATTGTATATATTGTAGTTTCTAGTGTGCTTTAGGCGATTAAATTATATAATTAATCTTGGGCTGTTCTGTTATCTCGATCTTGAATCCCACGTCTGTGTGTTCGGCTAATAGTTACCGTAAATCGGTTGGTGGCAGCGAGTTGTGCCAAGGATTATTGTGGGGAGGCCAGTGAGATCCGGGAAGATATTATATATTCCGCCCGCGGAGGTCGGGGGAATATATACCCTACTCTCACCGGGGACCCTTCAATAATCGGCATAAGTAGTATAGCGGCCTCCTTGCTTATTGTCGGGCAATTCCATAATTGGCCTGACTATAAGAGGGGCGCTAGAGAGCGCGTCACGTGCTCTGTCTGTCGGTCGGGAGGTATAAAGGAGGGTTGACTCCTGCTTGTTACCCCCCGATTGTGACGTACTGGTAGCCAGCGCGGGGGATTTCTGAGTGACCCCCCCGGTGGTTTGTGACATATTGGTGGCAAGCGGTGGGATCGAGATAATAGTGTGTGTGAGTGTGAGACCCATACTCCCAGACACTAAAGACTGCCTGCAGCAGCTGTGGCTGCTGGGGTCTTCAGACTAGCTCAACACTAGAGTGTCAGAGTGCAGATACTGTAAGGTGTGTGGAGGCATCAGGTGTCAGTTCTGTGTCAGTGACCAAAGTCTGCAACAATGGCTGATAGCACCAGGAGCAAAGCCAAAGGAATGGCCGATGCTCATGCCAGAGACGATGAGGAGGTTGTCCACGAGCCCTCCAGGAGCCCGACGCCAGAGAACAGCTCTGCAGAGGACATCGCACAACCTGGGACTGCTGGACAAGATGAGGAGGAGCTCGCCCAAGGTTCCTCAACGAGCCAGATGCCAGCCCTCCGCTCTGCAATGGACAGTGAAGCACCAGGCTCCGCAGCGGGCCGCAGATCACCACGTGCCATTCCACCGAGCCTGGGAGGCTCGGATAGCCTTCTTCAAATGGCTATGGCCCTTCTCCAGGCTGGAGACCGGGATACCTACGAGATACTCATGGCAGAGCGCAGGGCAGAGCGGCAGGCAGCGCGTGAAGAGCGCCAGGCAGAGCGTGACTACCAGCTGCAGCTAGCTCAGCTCCGGCCCTCATCAGCCACACGTGACCTTCAAGACACCAAACTTCCAAAGGTCCGTGTTGAGGACTTCCCAGTGCTGGAGAAGGATGGAGACTTGGACTCTTTCTTGACTGCTTTTGAGCGGACTTGCTTGCAGCACCATCTGAACAAGGACCAGTGGGCCAAATACCTGACCCCCCGTTTAAGGGGTAAGGCCCTGGATATCCTTGGGGACTTGCCTGCTGAGGCGGATCAGGGCTACGACACCATCAAGCGGGCCCTGATCCAACAGTACAACCTCACCCCGGAGTCCTACCGCAAGAAGTTCCGGACGCTGCAGAAGGGACCAAAGGACTCCTGGGCTGACCACCGGCGGGCACTTGCCCGAGCTGCCGACCACTGGACCCAAGGCCTGCAGCTTTCCACCGGACCGGAGATCCTGGACTTGTTCATCACGGAGCAACTCTTGTGGAACTGCCCTGAGGATCTCCGCCAGTTCATCCGAGACCAGAAGCCAAAGGGGTCCACGGCTACAGCTGCCCTTGCCGATGACTACACCAACAACCGGGCCCCTGAGGCCAGGAGAGCGGCCACCAGCAGCACCTGGAGAGGGGGTAAGATGAATTCTGCGACTGCCCCACCTGCCCCTAGACTGCAGGGGGTGTCCCCCTCAACTCCCCTCTCCAGGCCCGTGGCGGAACCAAGACGGTGCCACCAGTGCAACCTACCTGGACACTTCAAGGCCATGTGCCCTCAGCGTCCCAAGGCCCCGGCTCCGTCCCCGTCCCAAGGGCCGCCCAAGGTGTATTGTGTGGGTGGGGGTGGTGGTAGGTCCCTGGACAGCTTCCAACCTGTCACCGTCGGCCAGTCGGTGACCATAGGACTGCGAGACAGCGCCTCGGAGGTGACTCTGGTGCGGCCTGAGATGGTGTCCCCCCAAGACTTGATCCCTGGAAAAACCCTCGCTGTCTCCGGGATTGGAGGCATTGACCCGGCGCTGCCTGTTGCTGACATTTATGTGGACTGGGGCGCAGGGCGAGGGGTGAGGGAGGTGGGGGTAACTGATCGGATCCCTGCAAACGTGCTACTTGGGACAGATTTGGGGCAAATAACCTCCCAGTTTGGCCCCGCCCCAAAGGCTGAACCTTCAGCCAGTGCTGACGTGCCTCCGGACAATGTTAATGTGTTATCTATGAATGATGTAAGGGAGGAGGGAGTGAACTCTGATATTTCTGCTTGCATAGACACCATAGACACACACTCAGCTGCAGCTGTGACAGGGGAGGGGGTCAGAGAAAGGTGTGACAATGCCTCTACAAGTAACCAGCCTGTGAGCTGGGATCTGTTGCCCTCTGCAGGGATAAGCAGAGAGCAGGGTGCTGCAGGGGGAGGACCAGTGTGTGGGGTGGGGGCTACCACAGCAAATGTGGGGTCCCCAGAGATTTCACAGCGGGGTTCTGTTGCTGCAGGGGGGGAACAGGCAGGTGAGATTGGGGCCGGTCCAGGAGCGGAAGTGCTCCCAGGTAAGATCTCGGTGCATGGTTCCCCCACAACCGGGGTGTCAGGAAGCCAGGTAGGTCTGCCTGAACCGGCGACTTGGTCAGGAACGGAGGAGGAGCAGGCACGACCCACGGTCGCAGCGGCTGTGGCCGCTGTCACCCGCAGTGGGAGTGCTGGAAGCCAAGGGGCCTCCCGGAGGTCCGATAGCTCTTCCCCTTCTGACCAAGTGGCAGCCGAGTCAGGTGGAGGCCAGGACACAGGTCCCGGGGTACTGACCGAAGATGTGACAGTCTCGTCGATTCTGGCCACATCTAGTCAGGGGTTTCAGGCAGCGTTAGAAGCTGACGACAGCCTGAAAGCTCTAAAGGAGCAGGCGGCACAGCCTCCCTCGGACTCGGACCCGGAGCGAGTGGTCTGGGACCAAGGACGGCTGTACCGGGCCACGGTCCAGCAGGGTTCACCGGAGGCGTGGCCCAGGGACCGACAGTTGGTGGTACCCTATCCGTTCCGGACGGAGTTGTTGCGGATCGCACATGAGATTCCGATGGCCGGACACCTAGGGATCGCTAAGACCAAGGCCAGGTTAAACCAGCATTTCTACTGGCCAAAAATGGGGGCCGATGTGGCTGCCTACTGCCGTTCGTGTGAAACCTGTCAGAGAGTGGGGAAGGCGGGGCCACGCCCCAAAGCCCCACTGGTATCTCTGCCAATCATCGATGAGCCTTTCAGGAGGGTGGCTGTGGATCTGGTCGGCCCGCTGGCCATCCCCAGCAGCTCCGGGAAACGCTTCATACTGACGGTAGTGGACTATGCCACCCGGTACCCAGAAGCAGTGGCCTTGTCGTCCATTCGGGCTGACAAGGTGGCCACCGCATTGCTGGAGATTTTCTCCCGAGTGGGTTTTCCCCAGGAAATGCTCACTGACCGGGGGACCCAATTCATGTCCCAGCTGATGGAGACCCTCTGTAAGCAAGTCCAGGTGCGACATCTGGTGGCCAGCCCGTACCATCCACAGACTAATGGCCTGTGCGAGCGGTTCAATGGCACCTTAAAGCAGATGCTTAAGATGTTGGTCGACTCCCATGGGCGTGACTGGGAGCGGTATCTCCCACACCTGTTATTTGCTTACCGGGAGGTTCCACAGGCCTCAACAGGATTCTCACCGTTTGAGCTCCTGTACGGGCGACGTGTGCGGGGCCCCCTGGCTCTGGTGAAAGAGGCTTGGGAAGGGGATTTGGCCACCCCTGGAGTGTCGGTTATCGAGTATGTCATGCGCTTCCGGGACAAAATGCAGGCCTTGACGCAACTGGTACACGACAATATGGCTCAAGCCCAGGCCGATCAGAAGCGTTGGTACGACCAGAACGCTTGTGAGAGGACCTACCAAGTGGGTCAAAAGGTGTGGGTACTGGTCCCCGTACCACAGGACAAGCTTCAGGCAGCCTGGGAAGGCCCATACCTCGTGTACCAGCAGCTCAACCCTGTGACGTACCTGGTCACCCTGGACCCTGCCCGTGGAAGGCGGAAGCCCTTCCATGTGAACATGATGAAGGCACATCATGAGCGGGAGGCATGTGCGCTCCCCGTGTGCAACCTGCCCGAGGAGGGAGAAGCGGAAACCCTCTTGGATATGCTAGCCCAGGTTAGGGCAGGCGGATCCATTGAGGATGTGGAGGTTGGCCACCAGCTCTTGGAGGACCAACGGTCCCAGCTGTGGGCCACCCTACACCCCTTCCGGGGGTTGTTTACCAACCAGCCCGGAAGGACTGACTTGGCTGTCCATCACGTGGACACTGGGGATCATCCCCCGATCCGGCGTTCAGCATATCGGGTCTCCCTGGAGGTGCAGCAACCCATGCGCCAGGAGATTGACGAGATGCTGGAGCTGGGGGTGATCCAGGCATCCAACAGCGCTTGGGCCTCGCCTGTAGTCCCCGTCCCTAAGAAGGACCGAACCACTCGGTTCTGCGTGGACTACAGGGGGCTCAATGCTGTCACGGTCGCCGATGCGTACCCAATGCCACGCATCGATGACCTGCTCGATCAGTTGGCCGGGGCTCAGTACCTGACCATCATGGACCTGAGCCGGGGATATTGGCAGATCCCCCTGACTCGCAAGGCCAGGGAACGCTCTGCCTTTATTACCCCATTTGGACTGTACGAGTCCACGGTGATGCCATTCGGGATGAGGAATGCCCCTGCCACTTTCCAGCGGATGGTCAACACCCTGCTCAAGGGACTTGAAGGGTACGCGGCCGCGTACCTGGATGACATTGCCGTCTTCAGTCCCACCTGGGAAGATCACCTAGAGCATCTAGCACAGGTGCTCAGGCGGGTCCACCGGGCAGGTTTGACCATCAAGCCGGGCAAGTGTCAGCTGGCCATGAGCGAGGTCCAGTACCTCGGTCACCGGGTAGGTGGGAGAACACTGAAGCCCGAGCCTGAGAAAGTGGAGGCCATCGCATCCTGGCCCACCCCCAGGACCAAGAAGCAGGTGATGTCCTTCTTGGGGACCGCTGGGTACTATAGGAGGTTTGTTCCATGCTATAGTAGCCTAGCAAAGCCCTTGACGGACCTCACCAAGAAGAAGCTGCCCTCTGCAGTCGATTGGACAGTGGACTGCGAGACAGCCTTCCGGGCCCTAAAGGACGCCCTGTCCAGCCCGCCCGTGCTACAGGCAGCCGACTTCACGCGGCCGTTTGTAGTACAGACCGACGCCAGTGACTTCGGCCTCGGTGCGGTGCTCAGCCAGGTGGACTCTGCGAGCCAAGAGCACCCAGTCTTGTACCTGAGCAGGAAGCTGTTACCAAGGGAAGTTGCCTATTCCACGATGGAGAAGGAGTGCCTGGCCATAGTGTGGGCCCTGCAGCGTCTGCAACCCTATCTATACGGGCGCCACTTCATCGTGGAGACGGACCACAATCCCCTCAGCTGGTTGCACACCGTCTCTGGGACGAATGGGCGATTGTTGCGATGGAGCCTTGCGCTCCAGCAATACAACTTCACCATTCGCCACAAAAGGGGCCGTGACCACGGTAACGCAGACGGGCTGTCCCGACAAGGAGAGGTCGCGGACGGGCGCACGGGGGAACACCGGAGTGTGCTGCCCCCTAGCGCCCTCAAAAGGGGGGAGGTGTGAGGTAAATCCGGAGAGATGACGATAAATCATGACATTCAAGTCATGTCAGGAAGCCCTCTCCTGGTGTCACCCCCCCCCCTTCCCTTCACACAACTGGTTTAGCAACAAATCCATGGCCATGTCCTGTGATATGGAAATGAGGTGGCTTAGGGACAATGGACACAGGATGACTCCCTGCCGTGACTCTGTAGTGGGGGCTGCTAGCTAGTTAGCAAGGCTATGGAAATAGCCAGACAGAACGACTCCAGTAAAAAATGGTTCATATCTCGCAAGCCATATTTCCGATAAATATGGCAACCATAAAAATGGTGTCTCCGCATGTGGACGATGCCGGCACCCCCTTTTTATGGGAGCAGGACATTGGGAAATGCCCCAGGCGTGATATCAGCCAATGGGGAACTGGCAGACAGGTCATGAGTCCCCTCGTTCTGTAGCTAAATTCATAACTGTCACAATGAGAGCATTGGCGTCCGCCTACGACGCTCCCAGGCAAAGTTATGGCCAATATCCCCTTGGCTGGATAATTCTGATCCATGCAGGGGGAGTGGCAGTGCTTCCCTGTGAGGTCACTAAGGTAGGAGGGGACCTGGATCTGCCCAGGTTGATAACCCTACTTCGGCCATTTTCCAGCGTTCTTCTGCTCGGGGGCCTGGTTGGGACAGACCTGTGAGAGAGTTCCTGGAAACCTGGTCTACAGCGCCCCCCTGTGGCCAGACACACAAGGTAACTGATGTAATTGTATACCTGTTTGTAACCCATGCTTTATCTGTAACTGTACTCTGACATATGTATATTCTGTAGATTCCCTATTGTATATATTGTAGTTTCTAGTGTGCTTTAGGCGATTAAATTATATAATTAATCTTGGGCTGTTCTGTTATCTCGATCTTGAATCCCACGTCTGTGTGTTCGGCTAATAGTTACCGTAAATCGGTTGGTGGCAGCGAGTTGTGCCAAGGATTATTGTGGGGAGGCCAGTGAGATCCGGGAAGATATTATATATTCCGCCCGCGGAGGTCGGGGGAATATATACCCTACTCTCACCGGGGACCCTTCAATAATCGGCATAAGTAGTATAGCGGCCTCCTTGCTTATTGTCGGGCAATTCCATAATTGGCCTGACTATAAGAGGGGCGCTAGAGAGCGCGTCACGTGCTCTGTCTGTCGGTCGGGAGGTATAAAGGAGGGTTGACTCCTGCTTGTTACCCCCCGATTGTGACGTACTGGTAGCCAGCGCGGGGGATTTCTGAGTGACCCCCCCGGTGGTTTGTGACAAGGCCCATTCTACCAGAGCCGTGGGTGCGTCCTGGGCATTACGGCACCAGGCTACGGCTCGGCAGGTGTGCCAGGCGGCTACCTGGTCGAGTCTGCACACTTTTACCAAGCATTATCAGGTGCATACCTACGCTTCGGCGGATGCCAGCCTAGGTAGACAAGTCCTTCAGGCGGCGGTGGCCCACCTGTAGGAAAGGGCTGGTTGACGGCCCTATCACGAGGTATTCTTTTACCCACCCAGGGACTGCTTTTGGACGTCCCAATTGTCTGGGTCTCCCAATTAGGAGCGACAAAGAAGAAGGGAATTTTGTTTACTTACCGTAAATTCCTTTTCTTCTAGCTCCAATTGGGAGACCCAGCACCCGCCCTGTTTTCTTAGGGATTTTGTTTTTTCGGGTGCACATGTTGTTCATGTTGAAGAGTTCAGTTCTCCGATGTTGTTCCTCGGATTGAATTTGTCTTTAAAACAGTTATTGGCTTTCCTCCTTCTTGCTTTTGCACTAAAACTGAGGAGCCCGTGATCCCACGGGGGGGTGTATAGCCAGAAGGGGAGGGGCCTTACACTTTTTAGTGTAATACTTTGTGTGGCCTCCGGAGGCAGTAGCTATACACCCAATTGTCTGGGTCTCCCAATTGGAGCTAGAAGAAAAGGAATTTACGGTAAGTAAACAAAATTCCCTTCTTCCGTAAGAGGGTCTTTCAAGATTTTTCTTTAGTTGTCAAGACTTAAAAAAAAAAACTATAAAGTTATAACAAAAGAAAAAAGTATTCCGTGCCTCCTTGACGCTCTACCGATTTGGCGGCCTCTACTAGCACAAGAATTTAATGACATTCTGTCCATCAATCGTATTACCACTGCAGCCAATCACTAGACTCACATCGCATAACCACAAGCCTCAACAATCAATATATTAAATATTTGAAAATGTTCCCAACTTTTTGAAAAACCTAAACGCTGTGCACTGCTCAATTTATAAAACAAGAAAAGTGAAACAACTAAAGGCTGCTTTACACGCAGCGACATCGCTAGCGATGTCGCTGGTGAAAGCACCCTACCCTGTCGGTTGTGCGTCACGGGCAAATCGCTGCCCGTGGCGCACAACATTGCTAGGCCCCGTCACACGGACTTACCTGCCTAGCGACGTCGCTGTGGCTGGCGAACCGCCTCCTTTCTAAGGGGGCGGTTCGTGCGGCCTCACAGTGGCGTCACTAAGCGGCCGCCCAATAGAAGCGGAGGAGCGTAGATGAGCGGCCGTAACATCCCGCCCACCTCCTTCCTTCCTCATTGCCAGCGGCCGCAGGTAAGGTGTTGTTCCTCGTTCCTGCGGCGTCACACGTTGCAATGTATGCTGCCGCAGGAACGACGAACAACCTGCGTCCTGCAACAGCAACGATATTGGGATTAGAACGACGTGTTAACGATCAACGATTAGGTGAGTAATTTTGATCGTTAACGGTCGTTCGTGCGTTTCACACGCAACGACGTCGCTAACGAGGCCGGATGTGCGGCACGAATTCTGTGACCCCCAACGACATCTCATTAGCGGTGTCATTGCGTGTAAAGCCCCCTTTATTAAATGGCCTTAAAAGACAATATACTATTTTGTGACATGCGTCTCCATGTAACAGTCTTATTGCAACGTCATACAGTCTTCCTACAGCCCAAGGTTTCTAGGTAAAATACATTTGAAAGGTATCCAAGAATTTACAGATGAAAAGGAGTGTCTGCAGGATCAGACTACACAAGGTTTGTTTGTAGTCTGTAACCATGGAGACACAAAATTTGAGGCAAAAATGGCAGGTTAGTTTTATACTAAATGCATGGGAGTAATTAAAGTGTTGTGTAGGCATATTTAGACTTTCAGCTGATGTTTTGATTTAGTTGTTTGCTTGCTTGTAATATATAGTGGGTGAAATAAGTATTGAACACATCATCAATTTTCTAAGTAAATATATTTCTAAAGATCCAATTGATATGAATTTCTTACCAGATGTTACTAACAACCCATCCAATCCACACAGGCAAATAAATTGAACCATAGATGTCCTTAAATTAAATTATGTGTAATAATGAGAAATGACACAGGCAAAAAGTATTGAACACATGCAGAAAGAGAGGTGCAAAAAGCAATGGTAAGTCATGACAGCAGCTGAAGTCTATCAGTAATCAGAAAAAAAAATCCTGCCACTTAGTGAAAAATAATATCAGCTGCTTCAACTAATGGCCTACAAAAAGGTGTCTCATTACAAAGCTGACACACAAGAAACATCTCATGTTGGGTAAAACCAGTGAGCTGTCTCAAGACCTCTAAAATGTATTGTTGCAAAATAATACCGATGCTTTGGTTATAAAAGAATTTCTAAACTGCTGAAGGTTCCAATGAGCACTGTTGGGGCCATAATCTGGAAGTGCAAAGAACATCATTTCATCATAAACAGACTACAACCAGGTCCTCCCCATAAAATTTCAGACAGGAGTTAGAAGAATTATGAAAAGAGTTGTCCATGGGCTAAGAACCACCTATGGAGCTAGAGAAAGACCTGTAACCAGCAGGTATAATTATTTCAAAGAAAACAATAAGTAATGCACACATGGCCTGTGTGCACGCTCACCACTGAAGACTGTATTGCTGAATAAAAATCATGTTCAAGTGCGTTTAAAATTTGCTTAACAACATTTTAGACAAGACTGTGAAATACCGGGAGAATATATAATCTGGTCAGATGAAACAAAAATTGAGCTCTTTGGATGCCAAAGAGTTTCACCCCCAAACGCACCATACCAACAATAAAGTTTGGAGGTGGTGCATCATAGATTGGGGCTATTTTTCAACATACCGTATTTTTCGGACTATAAGACGCACCTGACCATAAGACGCACCCTGGTTTTAGAGGAGGAAAATAAAATTTTAAGCAAAAAATGTGGTCATGACACTGTTATGGGGCGAGGACCTGCTGCTGACATTGTTATGGGGTAATGTCCTGCTCATATACTCCCCAGCCTGCTATATACCCTCATCCTGCTCATATACCCCCCATCCTGCTTATATACTCCCCAGCCTGCTCATATACTCCCCAGCCTGCTATATACCCTCATCCTCCTCATATACTCCCCAGCCTACTATATATTCCCCATGCTGCTCATAATATACCCCTATCCTGCTATATGCCCTCATCCTGCTCATATACTCCCCATGCTGCTCATATACTTCCCAGCCTGCTATATACCCTCATCCAGCTCATATACTCCCCAGCCTGCTATATACCCTCATCCTGCTCAAAAACTCCTAATGCTGTTCATAATATACCCCTATCCTGCTATATGCCCTCATCCTGGTGTATAGCTGCATCCTGTGGCACATAAAAAAAATAAACGTTCATACTCACCTCACTCCCTGCAGCATCGCTCCTCTTACCGTCTATGTCAGTGGCAGCGCCGCTGAATGCAGCCATCCCTCTGCAGCATCGCGATGTCCTCCGGTGGTCTGTGCTGGCGGCTGCGTGTGGACACGTGCACACAGCGATGACGTCATCGCTGTGCGCCCCGCTAGTCACGCAAGTCAGCTGACCGGACAGACGGGAGGAGGAGCGATGCTGCAGGGGAACGGTGAGTAATCTGTACTGATTCACTGCCCCCCGCACTGATGATGATGCGTGGGGGGCAGTGAATACAGCCGCACATGATCACTCCAGGCTGCAGTTGCCAGGGGTGATCATGCGGGCCGACTGTTTATCCCTCGCCCATCCTCCCGCCCACCTGTCAGCGCCGGGTTCACTGCCGAGAGATAGGCGGGAGGATGGGCGTGCATATTAAATGAACGGGTCCACGTGGTCACGGCAGGCTGCTACAGCCTGCTCGTGCCCCCGATGACCCGCTCCACCGCAGCACCCCCAACTTTCCCCCAACATTTGGGGGGAAAAAAGTGCATCTTATGGTCCGAAAAATACGGTACACCTCATATTATTGAAAGAAGGCTGAATATACAAATGTCCCTAGACATTCTTCAAAAAATCTGCTGCCATCTACAAGGATGATGAAGATGAAACGAGGGTGGACATTTCAGTAAGACAATGATCCCAAACACACAGCTAAGAAAACTCTCAATTGGTTTCAGAGAAAGAAAATAAAGCTGCTAGAATGGCCTGAATCTAAAGCGGGCTTTACACGCTACAATAAATCATACGATGTGTCGGCGGGGTCATGTCGTAAGTGACGCACATCCGGCATCGTAAGATTGTAACGTGTAAAACCTACGTGCGATTGCGATTGAACGAAAAACCGTTCATCGCATGCATGTCGTTCAATTACTAAAAATTGAACGTCGGGTTGTTCAATGTTCCCGAGGTAGCACACATCGCAGTGTGTGACACCCCGGGAACAATGAACAGATCTTACCTGCGTCCCTCGGCTCTCGCCGGCAATGCGGAAGGAAGGAGGTGGGCGGGATGTTTACGTCCTGCTCATCTCCGCCCCTCCGCTTCTATTGGCCGGCTGCCGCGTGACGTTGCTGTGACGCCGAACGTCGCTTCCACTCCGGGAAGTGGATGTTCGCCGCCCACATCGAGGTTGTATGGACGGGTAAGTACGTGTGACGGTAAATAATCGTTTGTGCGACACGTTGAACAAATTGAACGTGCCGCACATACGATGGGGGCGGGTACGATCGCATACGATATGGTATGCACAATCGTAAGGTGTAAAGCAGGCTTTATAGAAAATTCATGAAAGGAACTAAAGCTCAAAGTTCATAAAAAGAGCCTTCAGGACCTTCAGAATTGGAAAAGTGTTTGTATGGAAGAATGGTCCAAAATTGCACCTGAGCAATGCAGGCCACTAGTTTCTCCATACAGGAGGTATCTTGAATCTTCATCACCAACAAAGGATTTTGTACGAAGTATTAAATAAATGCATTTCAGTAAGCAGTCAGAACTATTCTTGTATATGTGTTTGTTTTTTCTCCCCTCTTTCTACACCTCAGTGAATAACATGGATCCAGGAGCCTGCTGTAAAGATCTTCCCTTTGTAAATTCTTACATCCCCT
Organism: Anomaloglossus baeobatrachus; assembly: GCF_048569485.1. Lineage (NCBI taxonomy): Eukaryota > Metazoa > Chordata > Amphibia > Anura > Aromobatidae > Anomaloglossus > Anomaloglossus baeobatrachus. Next base: position 192,320,720 of record NC_134361.1, read on the forward strand.
TGTACAATCTTATATACATAAATTAATATTTACACATGCATGTGAGGGAAAATCCTGAGCGTTCTTGATCTCTACATCCGGCTGTCTCCCCTTTGCTGGGTTCTCAGGGAGGGAGGATGAGCATCCGATAGCAGGCACATGTTTTTATAGGAGGGGATGGGATAGTTTAAAAGCCACGGAAGGATTATCTGCCCCTCCCGAGCCGCCAGCATCTGAGCACAAGTACGCAGCATCCGCACATACATCTTTCTGTGGAGTTGCAAAGGACATTTGTCTTTGCGAATTGTGGTGAGATTTTAAAGAGTGGGTTTGACAGGAGACATTTTGCTGACATGGAATATTTTGTTCACTTCTGACTCTGGAATAAGTGCTACTTCTGTCACAGTGATTGATTTATATTTGTTTCCGGCTGCACCGCTCTGCACCGTGTGCTGCTTGCCGTTTGGTGTTGATCACTAACGCTGTATGCGACAACACATTTCTACCAAGTCGCACTCCGTTTCATCGTGTCAAATAAAACTTGTGGGAAATTAAATGCAGTGAGTTTTCATTTTTCTTTGTCTCATCATCCCCCCCTCCACTCTCCCTGCATCAGGCTACACTGCACCATTGGGGCAGGATAATATCTCATGGACGTGTATTCAGGTTTTTAATATATAAAACCAGTGATAGACTACTTAATAGCATTTTTTCTACATAGCCAGTGACCACCACCAGGCAATACTCAGCTATTTTCTACAGACCTGGATAGTTACCCGTGTATTTAAATTATTATGGTGTGTAAGGCTATGTTCACACCTTCCATTTTTGCAGTATTTTTTTTCTTTTTCTTTTTCTTAAAGCTATAAGATTCTTGATATCTCATGTACACAATTGTTTTTTTTCCTCACTGAATAGGAAAACTGTGATCAATTCTTTCAGCATTTTTGTGTCATTTTTTTCACCATAGAAAGCAATGAGGATGTGCAAAAACGCGGCAACAAAAACAACCACGAGTTACATAAATTAATTTAAAGAAGCACTCCCTTCAACATTTTTATCCTCTTAATATATTGCAATCACCATATTATATGGCGCTGTGTACTTACAATTGCTCTCCTTTCTACCCAGTAAATTCTTCTCTTTTCTCTGCTCTAAGTAGAATCAGGAAGTCTCTTGTCCCTGCATGAATCATCCCCTTCTTCAACTTCTGACTCAGCTGCTATACTCCTTCCCACATGCCATTGACTCTTGCAGTGATGACTCATGCACGGAAAAAGACTTCCTGTTCCTACATAGAGCTTAGAAGGATTCAACTAGTCTGTAGACCTAATGGAAAACAGAAGAATTAACTGGGTAGATGGGAAAAATGAGCAATTGTAAGTGCACAGTGATATGTAATGTGATTGTAATATATTAAGAGGATAAAAACTTTGATGGGAGTGCTTCTTTAAGTACATTTTGACTCCATTTTTTTTTTTACCTTGCTTATACATCTAACCCATTATTAATGAAATGCCATTATCGGTCAGTAGCTGAATTATTGCTTAATGAAGTTTTCCATTAATCACACGTTATTAAGGGATCTTCCTACCTGTAACTGTAGGTTAGCATTACGTTTTAGATTGTTGGGTTTACTGTATGTATCATTGTACTTTTTAGTGTTATTGATTGTTACCTTATTATCAATGGGAGCAAAATGACAGGGTGTCCGGTAACTAAATTCTGAGCTAATTTGCTTCCTTTTGTTAATGATCCTAGCCTAACGAGATATACATTAGGGCTATTCTATAGGTGCGAACAAAATGTATTCGGTGTCACCATTCATGGTTCTGGTTCTCAGGATCTGGGGTTTTGTTACCTTGAAGCATCTGCTCTGCAGACACAGGAACGCCAACATAATCCTAATTTCCATTATCTGTGACAATGTGAACCAAGCCAGGAAAGTTTGGCATTGAAGCTTACGCACAGAGCTCACAGATTGTTCCACCGTACAAAGCAAAGCCAGATATTGACTAAGTCTCATAAATCAAGTGTTCTGCTCTGGGATTGTGCCTGATGAAATCCGCTGCTTCAAAACAGGATGGGACCTTTTGTCATACATTTTTCTGCAATTTTTTTTTTATGTGTCAAATTAGCTCTTGCCCCATGCTGGAGACCAGTAAAGGCTTTCTTTGATCATAGTAACAGTTTTGATGCAAACTATTATTTTAAAAGTAGAGTAAAAGATTTAAAGCACCACTCCCATGTTTTGTTTTTCCAGCACTGGAGTGGTGTTTTAACTGTAAGCTCCCGTCATATACTCACCTTCTGGCGTCTTCACCTTTTACCGACGCCGCTCCGGTCCCTCAGCACTATCTTGTGACAGTGACTGACTTATGACTGGCTGGAAGTCAGAGGTTACATCACAAACTCCCAATGCAAGTCTATAAGAGCCAGACCAAGGCTCTCATAGAGACGTATTGAGTTGTGATCTTCGGCGCTCCATGAAGCACTGGAGCTGCCAGCAGGTCAAATCACCGGAGACCCACCGGAGTGGCGGTGATAGAAGATGAAGCCGCCAGAAGGGGAGTATAAGACATAGGTCATGAGACTTAAGGGGGCTTTACACGCAACGACATCGCTAACGAGATGTCGTTGGAATCACGGAATTCGTGACGCACATCCGGCCTCTTTGGCGACGTCGTTGCGTGTAAAATGCAGGAACGACTGTTAACGATCAAAAATACCACATCGTTGATCGTTGACACGTTGTTCTAATCTCAAATATCGTTTCTGCTGCTGGTACGATGCTGTTTGTCGTTCCTGCGGCAGCACACATCGCTATGTGTGACACCGCAGGAACGAGGAACAACATCGTACCTGCGGCCGCCGCCAATGAGGAAGGAAGTAGGTGGGCGGGATGTTACGGACGCTCATCTCCGCCGCCTCCGCTTCTATTGGGTGGCCGCTTAGTGACGCCGCACAAACCGCCCCCCTTAGAAAGGAGGCAATTCGCCGGCCACAGCGACGTCACTAGGTAGGTAAGTATGTGTGACGGGTCCGAGCAATGTGCGCCACGGGCAGTGATTTGCCCGTGACGCACAACCGACGGGGGCGGGTGCTTTCACCAGCGACATCGCTAGCGATGTCGCTGCATGTAAAGCAGCCTTACAATTTAAAGCACCACTCCAGCTGTGCAATTACTAAAATTGTGCCAGATGTTTCCAGATTGCCATTGGCCTTCTCTGGTGCAAACATAACTGGTATACATTTTGCATTTCACACAAACGGGATAAGAACGATATCAGAGTAGTTATTAAAGGAGTTGTCCACTACTGGTAGGGTTGTGGAAATACATTTTTGTTTTTGTTTTGTTTTTGTTACAAATCATTTGCATGTTTGTTTTTACACCAGTCACATTTCTTTTTGGGGGAAGGTATATAGATGACATTCTAATTTTTTGGGAAGATGAGACACAATTCTTTTTGGATTTTGTCACAATTCTTAATCACAATCAAATGCTGGAAAACAGGTTAATATCCTTGATTTGAAAATCTGCCCTGACTGCAGTGTGCAGACGGACATATTCCGTAAGCTTATTGCTTCTATTAAATTTTTGCATTGGAATAGGTGAATGACAGACAGCCCTATTCTCCTCATTGCTCTAACTGCTGACACGTAATGTGTTTACAAGTGGGGGAAGGGAGTGGAGTAAACACTTCTGCATCTGCAGCTTTCATCTCACAGCACTGTCAGCTCAGGTGTACCTCCCTCCCTTGCCACACTGACTGCCATGAAATCAGAACTGCAAGAGGTATTTATAATGACCCATATCTCTGCTCTACCACCGCTTCACCCCACACTGACTTCTGTAGGATTAGAAGGATTCAGCTAGTCTGTTTTTAATCACGTGATGGCATAGACCTAATGGAAAACAGAAGAATTAACTGGGTAGATGGGCAAAATAAGCAATTGTAAGTATACAGTGCTATATAATATGATTGCAATAATATTAAGAGGACATCTTTGCATCTGCAGCTTTCAACTCACAACACTGTTAGCTCTGGTGTACCTCCCTCCCCACACTGACTGCCATGAAATGAGAACTGCAAGAGGTATTTATAATGACACATATCTCTGCTCTACCACCCTTTCATCTCACAACACTGTTAGGTCTGGTGTACCTACCTCCCTCCCTCCCCACACTGATTGCCATGAAATGAGAACTGCAAGAGGTATTTATAATGACACATATCTAAGCTCTACCACCCTTTCATCCCACACTGACTTCTTCTTGGATGAGAGTTGCAGATGCAGAGGTGTTTGTATTGACACACAGCTGTGCTTTACTTTCCTCCCTTGCTTATAATCATAGTAGATTCTGGTGGTGTAATCAGGGAGAAGAGCAGGGCTGCATATTATTAAAGAGTTTCCCAATCTGTGGGCGTGATTTATTTTTACCCTTGTATGATGCTTGTTGTTTCCGATTGGATAATGTCATGCAGGGGATAAAGTACACGCCCCCTGAGAAAAATCTTTGGTAACGCCCCCTTCTTAACAAAAATTAGAATCTAAAGTTTGCAAGCTGATATCTCTAACGGAGATAAGAAAGTTTTTATTTTTTAATATGTTTTATTCAGTTATGTAATTGTAAGGAATGTTTTTACCATTAGATTTAATATTTCGTACTCCATATGAGTGTGAATAAAGTTTAGAAGTCTGAATCGGGAATATACTGTACAGCTATCCATTTCTCCAGGGGAAAGTTCCTGGGTATGAAACTTGTGTGTTGCAGAATTTCCCATCTTTAGAGAATTGATGTCAGGAACTGATCATTTACATCTCCCTTTGACCTCGCTGCCCACTAATGGCTTAGAAAATTGCTCATTAGAGCATTCAATACCTTACAAGTCTGCACCTCAACAGCTAATATCCACCTTTCAGTTGGTCGCTCGCTTTCCGTTTTATAACCACATTTGATTAGGGGTCATATAAAGCCAAAGTCATCAACTTGTGTGATTTGCATGAAGTTGTTTCGGAAAATTTGGATTTCTAGTGTCTATGTTTCATTCTCAGTGTCATTTCCCAGGTTTGGAAGGTTTCATTTTTCATATGTGACAAATAATAATTAACCCGGGGGTTAAAGCAAAGCAAGAAATATTCATTTTATCGTTATTACAATCTGGCTGAAGCTTAAACTTAATGTTCTGGATGTACGGGCCTGTATTCACGCACGGAGGGTAGAAGCGGATCTTACACTAGCCGTTATACCGGCGGTAAATTTAGCTTCTTGTATACAGATTTTGTAAATTATTTATAAAGCTGGGAACGTCTAGTTATCAAAATTGTGCAAAATATCCTCCATTTATGGTTCTCTTGAATGAATGGACTATTCGTCTTACATCTGAGGGATGATGCAAGTATGCTCTTTGGTTTTCTTATGGTCCCACCATGACACGCACTTCCCTCCCAGGTCATATATCCATTTTGCTAAATAATATTATATATATATATATATATATATTTTTTTTTTTTTAATGTATGTGTATATATATACATATATAATATATATTTATATATATACACACATATATATTTATATATATATATTCTTTTTTTTTTTATTTATGTGTGTGTATAGATATAGATATAGACATAGATATATATATAGATATATATATAGATATATATATATATATATATATATAATATATAATTATTGCTTTAAAGTTAGAGAACCTAATTCATAGTCTTATATTTCAAAGGTCATTACATTGCACCACCATGATGGCGCACAAGATTGTCCACTTGCCCAATTGGGAACAGGAAAATACATAAAAGTAATTAGGATTTTGGCTGTAATGAGTCTCTAACACAGATTAAATTGATACCTTCCTTGAAGAAATCCACTTTGTGGTTATTTTTTAATCACCATTTGAAGTTTTTTGCTAATCAGATTTGCATGCACAGTGGTGGGACTGTACGCTGGGTCTTTTCCTCCCTGTCTGTGATTCCCCGGTCTCTCCACTGCCTCCAGGTCACTGATGAGATTTTAACCAGAGGAGGCAGGTCATTCACAGACTGGAGGTAGGAAGAGGGGCTGGAGAATAACAGATCGGAGGCAGGAAAAGGGGCTGGAGAATCACAGATCGGAGGCAGGAAGAGTGGCAGGGAATCACAGACAGGGAGGACAAGACCCAGTGCACAATCCGGCACTTGTGCACCAAAATCTAATTAGCCGAAAATAGTCATTAAACACAAACAATACAGTGGATTTCTTAACTAAAGGTATCGATTTAATCAGCGTTACAGCACCTTTAGATTACAACATCATGCTGACAGGTTCTCTTTAAATCATCCTCTCCTTTCCAAGTGTTTTTTCCTGTTCCTTCCAGGACAAGCACTTGGGAGGTTGTTTGTACCTGTGGCTGGTTACTTTTTAGCCAGATAGTTTTGGGTTGTTAACAGGTGTATTTTATCCATCCATGGGCCATGCCGGATTTCTGCTGCTCAGCTGTATTTTGGTTAAGGTGGGGAGTTGTATGTCCACCAGTGGGTGCTGCTATCACCAGCCCTGCCGTGGTACCCGCTGGGCAGTATTTTCCAGCACCTGGGTTCTGCCTGGACTTTACTCAACATGGTCACATGATCTCTCGTATTATATTTGGTGGTTACGTGGCCACCATGGTGTCGTCCTAGACCTGTGACTTCTGGTTTCCTGGCAGATGCTCCCATATTCCAAAGTTTTAGCTCGTTCTACTTTTTTGGGGGTGGGCTTGTCACTTCAGTTTTGTCATGAGCCTATTACAGGGAGTCTTCATTTGGGGCTTGCGCTGCTCAGTGTCTCTTCTGGGATCTTCTGGATTAGGTAGGAGATGTGGTGTATAGCGCTTTCACTGCATTTCTTTTTTTTCTTCTGTCATTGCCAAAAATTAGTATCAGTCATTGTTATAGTTTATCGTACACATTACTTCTTTTTGGTCCAAAAAGAGAGAAAGCCACGGCACAATCCATCCTATATTCCAAAGTGCAGGCCCCAGTGGACGACGGCCGTTTCGCACCTCCTTGTGCTTCAACGGGTCCAAGGAGGTGCGAAACGGCTGTCGTCCACTGGGTGCCTGCACACGACTCTTCACCGCAATTTTAACCTGCACCATATGAATTAAATAAAGCACTTTGGAATATTGGATGGATTTTGCCGTGGTTTTCTCTCTTTGTGGATTGGATTTGGACTTCTTCCTAGTCTGACCCCGTGCACTCGTGACCGTTTCATTAAACAGATGACCTGGAGCTAACCTACCTCTTCCCGGTGTAAAGGTATTACGCGGTTGTCCGTTATGGAATTGGATTCTCAATTGACAGTGTCTTTTGTTTGGAGGACCCAGTCCAGTGATTCAATAGGTGCCATGTAATGCTTCAGTTCCCCTGTGGGGGCACTATAGGGAATACAATACTTTGTTTCCTGCTTCCCCTACGGATTATGGCTGATTCCTGAGCTCCCTATTATCGGGAAACTATGCTATCAACTTATTGTCCGGGGATCCATGTTGTCTAAAGTGATTGCCCAAAGCAAACATCCCGGCAAGAGATCAATATCTGATCTGATCTTGACCCGTTCGTTGAACATATTAAGTGCAGTATTTTCTGTCCCTTGCAAGTGCAGCAAACAATTTCCATAGAATATAAACCCGTAATAACCAGGTGTATAGGTGAGACGCAGGCACCTCTGCTCTCGGGGAAGTAATTTCTTCCTCTAGTTAAACCATGTCAGGCTGCGTAGGCACGGCTCTGTCCTTGCCTGTTCTCTGGAGATCGCAGCGCAATATTTGTATCCTTTGCAGCCGCGGAGGTCAACCATTCTAATAACAATGGCGAGATAAAATGACTGGAGTAAAGCGGTTATATATCCTGTATAGCTTTCGGTGCCCCCTTTATTATCACAGGACATGCTATAAATTGCGTGGGCTCTCGGATGGCAACAATGTCAGGACGTATAGAGTGACAATAACGCCAAATATATATTAAAGCAATCTCAAAGATTTGGGTATAGTGAAAATGAACTTAAGTATGTAGATCTTTGAACCTTTTAAAACTCCCGTCATATTATAGTAGGAATTGTTTTAAAAATTGTATTCTTGATATATGTCGTCCGTCTATGATCAAGGGGTCTGCCCCCTTTATTATTCATATAAGCACAGGGTAGTATTTAGAAGAGGTATGTGGTATCGCAACCCTACAAATTCAAGAGAACGGGCTAGGTGACTTAAAGATGCCCTTATAAATTAGGTGAATGTTGGTTGAGCCTGGTGGTCTATGGTGGTCTTCCAAATCTCCTGTGACTGCAGACCTTGGATTTCAACATCCCAGATCCTTTATTTTTAAGGATCAGAGGTGCTGACCATTTAATCTGTATCACGAGCACGGACAAATGATGTTGGAGGAAGTAATGAGCAAGTCAAATTTCAACGTCTTATCATTTTGTTCTAAGATTCGGGGCTCAATCAGACATCCGTGAATCTTGGTTCGATGATTGAGCGCAATGCAAGGAATGGAGGAAGTAATGATCAAGTCAAATTTCAACTTCTTATCCTTTTGTTCTACGATTCGGGGCTCAATCAGACGTCTGTGAATCTTGTTGCGATGATGGAGCGCAATGCAACGAATGGAGGAAGTAATGATCAAGTCAAATTTCAACTTCTTATCCTTTTGTTCTACGATTCGGGGCTCAATCAGACGTCTGTGAATCTTGTTGCGATGATGGAGCGCAATGCAACGAATGGAGGAAGTAATGATCAAGTCAAATTTCAACTTCTTATCCTTTTGTTCTAAGATTCGGGGCTCAATCAGACGTCCATGTATCTCGGTTCGATGATGGAGCGCATTGCAAGGAATGGAGGAAGTAATGATCAAGTCAAATTTCAACTTCTTATCCTTTTGTTCTAAGATTCGGGGCTCAATCAGACATCCATGTATCTTGGTTTGATGATGGAGCGCAACGCAATGAATGGCTGCAAGTCTTCCAACCCAATTCTCCAGTTTGGTGACCGATGGCCAGTCCGTGAATTGCGTGCCATCATCGAACCGAGTTCCACCGCCATCTGAATGAGTCCTTAGAGGTGTCCAACAGTAACTTATTTACCTCCCTGTTGAGAACACCTGCACATCTGGCTGATCAGAGGATTGTGAGTGATCGATTGATATCAACCAAACAAGTGTTGAGCCAACAGATACCTAAAGTAAATGGCATCCTACGACGTGCACATGCTGTCAATACAAGGAGCATTTTTCGTGCCGTCCCATTAACGTATAATGTAAAGCATAGGCCGTTTTCCGAGCTGAAGCTGCTTGAAGAGTGGTCCGCTCACGTCTTTTAGCCGCTTGGTGACCTTTGGAAGCCTAAAGCGGTTAAAAGACACTCAAAAGAATGAACATATAAACAGCAGCAAGTCGTTTTTTACATACAAATGCCTGTGTTCATTCTTGTAAGTGTTATCTAAGCATTTTTATCAGGCAGAAGACATTGTGAGCACATTCCCTTAAAGGGAACCTGTCACTAGACTCATACTGCCCCAAACACGGGCAGCATGAATAAGAGCCTGGATGTTCCATTGCAGTCAAATATATTTTTCTCTGAAATGCCGCATAGCAAAACCAAAAAAATTAGTTGCTATACGTGCAATGTTCATACTATGGCCATTTAACAGGCCAAAACGAAGAAAAAAAATAAAATGAGCCTATACCATGTAGAAAGTAAATAGTAATAGTACATGTAAATAAGATGAGGTGCTTGGTTAACACTATTTTGTTTACAAAAGTGTAAAAGCCATCCCACCGTGACAAGGTGTACCCAAATTGGGACGGTCCTACCCTCAATATTAAAACCTCACCTTGTGTCAGCCGACCTCAATGTAGATGGTGGCAGAGCAGGACCGAGGCCGACTGTTCAGATACCAGCTCTATTACTATATACTTACTGCAGGGTATATGCTCATTTCTATCTTAGGTTTTGCCTGTTAAATATCCACAGTGTGAATATGCTCCTACATGTTGTACGTATGCCAACTTATGCTCCGGCTCTTTTTTTTTTCTGTTGTGCTGTAGTTTTTTGTGCTTAGTTTGTACAAACAGGGGGGTTGCTCCTCCTTTATGAGCTGATATTTCATTTACGTAGCTTGACATGGGTGGGTGTCTGAACAGTCAGGCTGGTTCCTGCTCTGCCCCCACCTACATTGAGGTCGGCTGACACAAGGTGAAGACTTAATATTAGAGGATAGGACCATCCCGATTGGGTACACCTTGTCATGGTGGGATGGCTTTGCCACTTTCTTGATCACAACCAGTAACTAAGTACCCTATATTATTCACTTCTACTATTACTAGGGTATATATGTTATTCACTTCTACTATTACTAGGGTATATATTACTCACTTCTACTATTACTAGGGTATATATGTTACTCACTTCTACTATTACTAGGGTATATATGTTATTCACTTCTACTATTACTAGGGTATATATGTTATTCACTTCTACTATTACTAGGGTATATATGTTACTCACTTCTACTATTACTAGGGTATATATGTTATTCACTTCTACTATTACTAGGGTATATATGTTACTTCTACTATTACTAGGGTATATATGTTACTCACTTCTACTATTACTAGGGTATATATGTTACTCACTTCTACTATTACTAGGGTATATATGTTATTCACTTTTACTATTACTAGGGTATATATGTTACTCACTTCTACTATTACTAGGGTATATATGTTACTCACTTCTACTATTACTAGGGTATATATGTTATTCACTTCTACTAATTCTAGGGTATATATGTTATTCACTTCTACTATTACTAGGGTATATATGTTATTCACTTCTACTATTACTAGGGTATATATGTTACTCACTTCTACTATTACTAGGGTATATATGTTATTCACTGCTACTATTACTAGGGTATATATGTTATTCACTTCTACTATTACTAGGGTATATATGTTACTCACTTCTACTATTACTAGGGTATATATGTTACTCACTTCTACTATTACTAGGGTATATATGTTATTCACTTCTACTATTACTAGGGTATATATGTTACTCACTTCTACTATTACTAGGGTATATATGTTACTCACTTCTACTATTACTAGGGTATATATGTTACTCACTTCTACTATTACTAGGGTATATATGTTACTCACTTCTACTATTACTAGGGTATATGCTCATTTCAGTGTTTCATATACAGTTTGAAAAGTCTGTCGTGGACTATAGGATGGAAGAAACCGGTCAATCAACTGGAGCGGGGTAGGGAGAAGTCGGTCATGGAACGGACAATTTTACAAACTATGTTCTCTGAAACGCGGTGTTGTAGAACATTACTGGCCCTTGTACATTTTGTCCATGGTTCGCGCAGCATGAATCTAGTGACCGGTTCCTTTTTAAAGGGGTTGTCCTAATTAGCCGATTTAGTACTTAAAGGGCTGGTGATACTTCTATGATTGCTGGGGGTCTGGCTGCTGAGACCTCTAGTGATCTCCAAAATGGAGGCCCGAAATCCCCTGTGTAAAAGGAGTGGTAATGAGAATGTGAGACCACCACTCCTATGTACTTGGACATGGATCTTCAGGATAGTGGAGGGTCTGAGTGGTCTCACCTCCAGGGATCCGCGGGGCAGCCTTTAAATTCAATACCGGTCCTCCACGATGACCTCCAGCCATTCAACCAAGCCAGTTATTGTGTTCCCAGGCTCCTATCTTTCTTTGCTGGGGAGGATAACCTCTTCCGGGGTACCGGACCACCAAGGTTAGGATTTGGTCAGCTTTGACAATAGACCAAGACAGACGGTGGCTCCATAGATCACATCACACTATTTAATACAAAGATTTCTTCCTAAGACGGCGCCTTTGTAGAAAAGTAAGAGACACCAGCAGTATGTAACGGGGGAGGAAGGCGAGAAATAATCTTCCAAAACACGCCACATTACGGATATATTTGACAACATTAGCAATGTAAACTACAGATTGAGAGTATAAAAAAAAAAATAACTAGCAGGGAGAGAGGCTTTACAGTAATGCCAGGGAAAGGAACGGCTGTGATTTTCATGAGCAATCATCAGTTATGGTGGAGCAAGTTCACAAATCAGAAATGATATCTTCAGGCAGCGCTGTCAAGTACTATTCAAATAACCGCAGCCCCGCATGTGAATAACAGCAGACATTTTGAATTAATTAATCAGAGGAGATAGCCCGATCCCTCTTCTCATTAGTCTGCGGGTCGGGAACAGGGAGATGTATGTGATGACGATGATAGTCTTGTCTTTTAATGGTGATTTATGAAGATTCGGGATTGACTGAGATTTGTTCGAGGGCTTGGGATAAAATAAACCTTTGTTTTTGATTAGTCGTGTCAAGCAAAGCAGGTTTACGCTTCCTTCGCTCCACATAGGACCTGGCGTTGTAAATTGCACTAATCACAGTCTACTTGGTGCATTGTATCAGCAAACGCGGGGACTTTCAGGCACAATAGATGTGGCAGAGTCCATGCACACGGCAAAGGCATGCAGGAGGCTTTACCGAAGGACATGGAGTCCTCCGTCATACACTGCGGTGGGCATCTCATTGTCATGTGTATAGGGACAGGCTCATCTGGGACCATGCACTTTAAACATATTTTTTTTTCTTTCAGCACATTAAGGGGTACTTTGCACGTTGCCACATTGCTACTGCGATATCGTCGGGGTCAAATCGAAAGTGACGCACATCCGGCGCCGGTAACGACGTCGCAACGTGTAAAGCCTAGATGCGCCGATAAATGATCGCAAAAGCATCGTAAATCGTTGATCTGTGTAGTGTCGGACATTTTCATAATGTCACAACAATAGGAGATACGATGTTCTTCCTTGTTCCTGCAGCAGCACACATCGCTGTGTATGAAACCGCAGGAGCGAGGAACATCACCTTACCTGCGTCCACCGGCTATGTGGAAGGAAGGAAGTGGGCGGGATGTTTACGACCCGCTCATCTTCGCCCCTCCGCTTCTATTGGCTGCCTGCCATGTGAAATCGCTGTAACGCCGCACGACCCGCCCCCTTAGGAAGGAGGCGGGTCGCCGGCCAGAGCGACGTTGCAGGGCAGGTAAGTGCGTGTGAAGCTGCCGTAGCGATAATATTCGCTACGGCAGCTATCACAAGATATCGCATGTGCGACGGGGGCGGGTACTATCGCGCTTGCCATCGCTAGCATCGTCTAGCGATGTCACAGTGTGCAGAGTACCCCTAAGCGTTAATTCCTTCTCTGGTGTAGCAGCAGACCTGCTCAGCTGGCAGCAGTAAATCATCATCCGGCTGGGATTTAAAACCTCTGCTTCCTGGACTTGGTGCTGGTTATTCTATTCAGTTAGGAGCTAACCTGGGAACAGAGAGGTCATGGTTATTGTTGCAGCTGTTGCGGTCTGCTGCGGTTTGTTGCTAATTGTTTTGCTCTACCTCCTTTCCCTTGTTATCCATTACCAGTTCATCCTTGGTTTCTCCCTGGTGCAGGTTTTAGGCGTGCATGAGGTTTTATTTTACCCCTGTCTGTAGTTTGTGTTTTAGGGGTTTTAGGGATCTCCGTCCTTGCCAGTCCTCTGGGTGGTGGGTGTTGTAGAGACTTATCATCAGGGTCAGGGCCAAGTTGGGGGCCCAGATCTCCCTACTTTTAAGGGTATGAGGGTGAGCTCAGGGACCCAAACTTTAGGGTCTCCATAGGTTACCCTGTCTTCCCTGGGCACCTGTTACACACCTTCCTTGATACCTTCTTTGGCACTCATGTGCCTCCAAGTAGTAACAGCTAATAACTTGAAGGAGTAAAATCTGCACGATTGTTAAATCTGTAGAAAACCATATACATTAGAGTAACGTTGGCCAAACCCGCCAATATCAACTGGTTTGGCCTACAATCTGTCTATCGGGCCCGCCGCCAAATGATTGTCAGTGGAGATACTGTCCGATTTCAGACTGTCGATCTTTTTTTACTAAGAGATGAGCTGCCGCCAGAGGTGTCTGGCAGCAGCTCTTGGTGAATACTAAAGTTCTCGACATAGCGAGCTCTCCTGAATATGGGAGAATCGGACAAGATAGCTGCCGGCTGAACCATCTGCCGAACCATCAATCAGCCGACCGCTAACCAAAGTCTCTACTGGAGATAACCTCAGTAAACTAGATCTTTTATTTGTTTGTTTCTGTGACGTGTGACCAAAAGTTTAAGAAAAATTGCTGATTTCGAGCCTGATGGATACTATCGGTTATTATGTGAAGTTAGACATGTTAGATGCATCATATTACAAGTCCTTAGTAAAATATGAGCTAAAGGGGTATTCCAGTTGCAGGATGCGCGATGAGTTAAAGGGAACCTGTCACCATGAAAATGTATCCAATCTGCTGGCACCATGTTATAGAGCTGGGATAGCGGAATAGAATGACATCTTGTTTTATGAGAAAAGATTCAGTATACCCTGGGTTTTAGTCATATGAACCTTTGCTCTTTCTTGGGTTTTCAGTCCAGTGGGTGGTCCTAACAGTGACTTACAGGTGTGTATATCTACCGTTATATAAAGAAAGCTGTCAATCACTGATAGGATTGCCCACTGGACCCAGAACCCCAGAAAGAGCAGAGGTTTCAGCGATTTAAACACAAGGTTTAGTTTTGTGTGAAAAGATTCAGTATAATCTGAGTTTTAAACACCTAAACCTCTGCTCTTTCTGGGGTTTTCAGTCAAGTGGGCGGTCCCAGCAGTGACTGACTAGACATGCATAAACAGTTGTCAATCATTGCTAGGACCGCCCACTGGACTGAAACCCCCAGAAAGAGCATATGTTTAAGTGATGAAACAAAAGATATAGTTGTGTGAGAAAAGATTCAGTATAACTTGCGCTTTAATCACCTAAACATTTGCTCTTTCTGGGGTTTTCAGTCCAGTGGGCAGTCCTAGCTGTGACTGACAGCTTTCTTTATATAACATGTCATACATAGACAGTAATGAATCACTGTTAGGACCACCCACTGGACTGAACCCCCCCAGAAAGAGCATAGGTTTAAGTGAATAAAACGCAAAATATAGTTTTGTGAGAAAAGATTCAGTATCACTTGCTCTTTAATCACCTAAACCTCTGCTCTTTCTGGGGGTTTCAGACCAATGGGCGGTCCCATCAGTGACTGACAGCTTTCTTTATATAACATGGCAGACATAGACAGCTATCAATCACTGTTAGGACCACCCACTAGACTGAAACCTCCAGAAAGAGCAGACGTTTAAGTGATTAAAGCACAAGTTATAGTTTTGCAAGAAAAGATTCAGAATAACTTTCGCTTTAATCACCTAAACCTCTGCTCTTTGTGAGGGTTTCATTCCAGTGGGCGGTCCTATTAGTGACTGACTTGATATACTTAAACTGTTGTCAATCACTGATAGGACCGCCCACTGGACTGAAACCCCCAGAAAGAGCATAGGTTTAAGTGATTAAAACACAAGATATAGTTTTGTGAGAAAAGATTCACCTAATCTTCTGCTCTTTCTGGGTTTTTCAGTCCAGTGAGTGGTCTTAGCAGTGACCGACAACTTTCTTTATCTAACATGGCATACATAGACGTCTGTCAATCACTGATAGGACCGCCCACTGGACTGAACCCCTAGAAAAAGCTGAGGTTTAAGTGATTAAATCACAAGTTATAGTTTTGCGATAAAATATTCAGTATAACCTGCACTTCAATAGCATAATCTCTGCTCTTTCTGGGGTTTTCAGTCTAGTGGGCGGTCTTAGCAGTAACTGATAACTTTCTTTATATAACATGGCATACATAGACAGCTGTTTATCACTGATAGGGACCGCCCACTGGACTGAAACACCCAGGAAGAGCAGAGTTTTAGGGGATTAAAACAAAAGTTATAGTTTTGTGAGCAAAGAGTCAGTATTCAGTATAACTTGCGCTTTAATCGCCTAATCCTCTGCTCTTTCTTGGGTTTTCAGTCCAGTGGGCAGTCATAGCAGTGACTGACTTGACATCAATAAACTGTTGTCAATCACTGATAGGACCGCCCACTGGACTGAAACCCCCAGAAAGAGCATAGGTTTAAGTGATTAAAACACAAGATATAGTTTTGTGAGAAAAGATTCACCTAATCTTCTGGTCTTTCTGGGGTTTTCAGTCCAGCAGGCGGTCCTAGCAGTGACTGACAACTTTCTTTATATAACATACTTACGCCTTAATCACCTAAACCGTTGCTCTTTCTGGGGTTTTCAGTCCAGTGGGCGGTCCTAGCAGTGACTGACAACTTTCTTTATATAACATACTTGCGCCTTAATCACCTAAACCGTGGCTCTTTCTGGGGTTTTCAGTCCATTGGGCGGTCCTAGCAGTGACTGACAAATTTCTTTATATAACATACTTGCGCCTTAATCACCTAAACCGTTGCTCTTTCTGGAGTTTTCAGTCCAGTGGGCGGTTCTAGCAGTGACTGACAACTTTCTTTATATGCAAAACAAGAATGCCGCGGAACACCATCACATGTTTCTCAACGCTGGCAGGAAACTAGCCAGGTCTTTCACCGGGAAGGAACAACCACGGGAAGGACAGTCTCCAGTCAAGGAAACCGCCTATACCAAAACATGGTATCCATCCACAGACAGCTTTTTCGGGGTATTTGCTCCTCACCAGTGTGGAGTAGGAAACTGGCTAGTGGGAGCAATGCCTAGTAGAAGACTACATAGGTAAAGATGGTTGACCTCAGGGAGATCAACATCCAACACCGCGGAGACACCATCACCTAAACCTCTGCTCTTTCTGGGGTTTTCAGTCCAGTGGGCGGTCCTAGCAGTGACTGACAACTTTCTTTATATAATATACTTGCGCTTTAATCACCTAAACCGTTGCTCTTTCTGGGGTTTTCAGTCCAGTGGGCGGTCCTAGCAGTGGCTGACCATCATAAACAGTTATCGGTCACTGCTAGGACCGCCCACTGGACTGAAACCCCCAGAAAGAGCACAGGTTTAGGTTATTAAAGCACAAGTATACTGAATCTTTTCACACAAAACTATATATCAGTCTTCTCTATAACATGCTTTCTGTAGATTGGATGTCTTTTTTCAGGTTCCCTTTAAACTCTACATTATGTAGTATGATTTTGGAGATTGTAGTGTTGGAGGAATCACAGCGAAACGTCTCACCGGACCTGCTTAGTAGAAGTGGGCCTGGGTGTGGGATTACTGTTGGGTTGTGTGGGAAGAGCCGCTGTACTCTGCAGTTTCAGACCTTTTTTACAAGCTTATCTTTGCAACTGTCAACTGACGCTGTAAACCTTTACTACCAGCCGTTAACTGGCTCTGCTTTAATTATAGGCAAATTCCTCATTCTGTCCTAAGAGGAAGTTCCAGCAGTTCTATATTTACAGCCCATAACAGAGTTACTAACCCGCTGATACAGATGTCAGCTTCATAAAGGCGCCAGCTCCTGCCAGCGAGCGCACACGGCCAGATCTGCCTGCGCTTTAGGAAGGTCAAGAGAGGAAATTACAAGCCAAAGCCATTTGGGCTCGCGCATATTCACTCTCAAGGTGACATGGACCCCGTCCGGCATAGCGGGGGGCACACCTGAGCCATACCCCTAGCCAGAACGGATGTTCATATATACACTTATCACTTCTGTGATATCATTAACCCAATAATGGTTATTGTATTTTCAACCAATTTGATACATGATAGGACAGCCAAATAATTTCTCCATATTTTTCACTTTTTATTTCAAGAATGTTTATACAGAATTGTTAAGTTGCGCAAAAAAGTAACTTTTTGGCGTTTTTACCCCTGTTCTTACCACCTCTGCCAACTTTTCTACAATTGGTCAGAGTTTAGCAAGAAGAGGATATGACATAGGAATTTCCGAAGCAAAATTTTGATATAAATTACGAGAGTCCATTATTGGAATATATTTCTTAAAGGGAACCTGTCACCAGATTTGGTGACTATATAAGCTGCAGCCACCACCTGTGGACTCTTATATACAGCATTCTAATATACTGTATATAGGAGCCCGGGCTGCTGTGTAGAACGTAAAAATGACTTTATAATACTCACCTAAGGGGCGGTGCGGTGCAGACTGGTCAGATGGGTGTCTCCGATCTCCGGTGACGGGTCCTCCTCCTTCTGGGTGCATGACATGTCCTACGTCATGCACACAGGCCGGCATTGAGGTCCCGCTCATGTGCACTACAATACTTTGATCTGCCCTGCTAAGGGCAGATCAAAGTGCGCCTGCACAGGACCTCAATGCCGGCCTGTGTGCATGACGTAGGACGCATCATGCACCCAGGCATCAGAAGAAGGAGGACAAAGATGACCGAAAGAGGAGGCGCCGGCACCGGAGAACGGAGACACCCATCTGACAAGTCTGCACCGTACCGTTTAGGTGAGTATTATGAAGTCACTTTTACGTTCTACACAGCGGCCTGTATTCCAAGGTTAAGATTGTGTAAGGACCTTTGATGACTTCACAGTCATGTGACCAAAGGTCTCTTAATTCTAGGAGTCTTAACAGACGTGAACAAGATACAGGCTGGTATGCAGAATTTTCATTAGGGAGAAGAGAGAGCAACCTGGGCAATTTAGGGGCCCCAGCATTGATATCCTGATGATAAGACTGCTTAAGGACCTTTGTGACGTTCTGCCAGCACACTAAGTATCGGAACTTCCTCTCCTTCATTTCCCAACATTGGGCATCACTTCTTTAGATGTCTATGGCATTCACGATTTGTAAATCCAGACTTTATCCCTGTTCTTTGTAATGGTTTTCATCTTTCATAGCAAAATACACTGCCCTATTTGTTCTCCAGTAAGGTCTTAAGTTTTTTTTTTTTCTTTGTCATGATTTATTACGTTGGGGGTGATGTGTAGTACACAGGGTAATATCGGGCTTTACTTCGGCCTCTCCCAATCTTCTTTGTCATGATTTGATACTTTGGGGGCCAAGATCTGTAGTACACAGGGTAATATCAGGCTTTACCTCGGCCTCCCCCGATCTTACAGGGCAATATCAGGCTTTACCTCGGCCTCCCCCGATCTTACAGGGTAATATCAGGCTTTACCTCGGCCTCCCCCAATCTTACAGGGTAATATCAGGCTTTACCTCGGCCTCCCCCGATCTTACAGGGTAATATCAGGCTTTACCTCGGCCTCCCCCGATCTTACAGGGTAATATCAGGCTTTACCTCGGCCTCCCCCGATCTTACAGGGTAATATCAGGCTTTACCTCGGCCTCCCCCGATCTTACAGGGCAATATCAGGCTTTACCTCGGCCTCCCCCGATCTTACAGGGTAATATCAGGCTTTACCTCGGCCTCCCCCGATCTTACAGGGTAATATCAGGCTTTACCTCGGCCTCCCCCAATCTTACAGGGTAATATCAGGCTTTACCTCGGCCTCCCCCGATCTTACAGGGTAATATCAGGCTTTACCTCGGCCTCCCCCGATCTTACAGGGCAATATCAGGCTTTACCTCGGCCTCCCCCGATCTTACAGGGCAATATCAGACTTTACCTCGGCCTCCCCCGATCATACAGGGTAATATCAGGCTTTACCTCGGCCTCCCCCGATCTTACAGGGCAATATCAGGCTTTACCTCGGCCTCCCCCGATCTTACAGGGCAATATCAGGCTTTACCTCGGCCTCCCCCGATCTTACAGGGCAATATCAGGCTTTACCTCGGCCTCCCCCGATCTTACAGGGTAATATCAGGCTTTACCTCGGCCTCCCCCAATCTTACAGGGCAATATCAGGCTTTACCCCGGCCTCCCCCGATCTTACAGGGTAATATCAGGCTTTACCTCGGCCTCCCCCGATCTTACAGGGCAATATCAGGCTTTACCTCGGCCTCCCCCGATCTTACAGGGCAATATCAGGCTTTACCCCGGCCTCCCCCGATCTTACAGGGTAATATCAGGCTTTACCTCGGCCTCCCCCGATCTTACAGGGTAATATCAGGCTTTACCTCGGCCTCCCCCGATCTTACAGGGCAATATCAGGCTTTACCTCGGCCTCCCCCGATCTTACAGGGCAATATCAGGCTTTACCTCGGCCTCCCCCGATCTTACAGGGCAATATCAGGCTTTACCCCGGCCTCCCCCGATCTTACAGGGTAATATCAGGCTTTACCTCGGCCTCCCCCGATCTTACAGGGTAATATCAGGCTTTACCTCGGCCTCCCCCGATCTTACAGGGTAATATCAGGCTTTACCTCGGCCTCCCCCGATCTTACAGGGTAATATCAGGCTTTACCTCGGCCTCCCCCGATCTTACAGGGTAATATCAGGCTTTACCCCGGCCTCCCCCGATCTTACAGGGTAATATCAGGCTTTACCTCGGCCTCCCCCAATCTTACAGGGCAATATCAGGCTTTACCCCGGCCTCCCCCGATCTTACAGGGCAATATCAGGCTTTACCCCGGCCTCCCCCGATCTTACAGGGTAATATCAGGCTTTACCCCGGCCTCCCCCGATCTTACAGGGCAATATCAGGCTTTACCTCGGCTTGGTGTGTGCTGACACTTTGGGACCATCGTCTGTGCGTCTCCTCTGTTCTTATTGTCACATCTTCAGCCCACATGGTGTTCTAGGTAAAAAAAAAAATAATCCGCTTTCTTCCACAGCAGCAGGCGTCACAAAAATCACCGCATAGTTTTCAGACTGATATGACAATGCCTTTTGGTAGAAAGGACTGTCACTTTTCTAATGTGCATCACTACCGAGCAAAATCCGGTTGCTGTCTGCGACATCTGAAATGATACAACCTCAAGACGTAGGAGTAGAATCCCCACCATCCGGACGGCCGCTTATTAAGGGAAGAACCTGCAAATAAGTCACGGGGGTTAATATGTGACTGTATTGTAGAAGACATGTCAGTATTCTTGTACGTACGTCCTATTTCTGGGCAGAATCACCATTAATACTTCTCAGCGTGGACCAAGTGGAAAGGCTTCTCGTCATTTCAGCAACTGAATATTCCGCTCTCCGTACAGCCGAGCGGCCTCTCTAGTGCTCCATACATATTATGAGAAGGCAAATATGTTTTGGAGGGTGGAATAAATTGCCAAATCATTCAAATAGTGCAGGTTTTATGGCTATGAAAAAAACATTACAAGAATCTGAATGTGCCCATTCATTCCTAAAGAATGATTCTTAAACTGCAGGCAGAAAGGCACAATGCACAGGTGTTAGCGAGTGGAGCCGCTCGTTGCGACGCGCCCAACATATGCTCGGTATTATTCCCATTATTAATTGTGGTAATAACATGTAATAGTCATCCGATGAGATACAAATGGATGCCATTCAGTAGGATGCTCAGACAGCTCAGCAATTACCCAGACAGCTCGCAGTCAGAAAATCTGTTCAAAATCTGAGATTATCACAGATACGCCGGCAACAATGGCACCTTGTCAGGTCTAAAGGATGTGCGCAATCGCCGATTTAATTGGCCTTGTTTATTAATTATCCTTATCAGGCAATCATCATTTCTTTTTGTCGTGCCTCGATTTAACCCCGTCCTAACAGACATAGTTGGGCATTGAGTTCGTTCACCTCTCGATTCATAGGTTGCGCTAATGGCGTTCACCTTAATGATGATCAATAAATGAAAACTTGGGTATTTTTTGGCTTACATTTGGCATATACTTTGTCAAACAGGGTGGAATTCTTTCATACCTTTTCTTCAAGTGTATCCTTAAGCATAGCAGACTGTGCTCTCTTAAGCGGGCTTTACACGCTACGACATCGCTAATGCGGAGTCGTTGGGGTCACGGATTTTGTGACGCACATCCGGCCGCATTAGCGATGCCGTTGCGTGTGACACCGATAAGCGATTTTGCATCGTTGCAAAAACGTGCAAAATCGCTAATCGGCGACACGGGGGTCCATTCTCAAAAATCGTTACTGCAGCAGTAACGAAGTTGTTCCTCGCTCCTGCGGCAGCACACATCGCTCCGTGTGACACCGCAGGAACGAGGAAGCTCTCCTTACCTGCCTCCCGGCCGCTATGCGGAAGGAAGGAGGTGGGCGGGATGTTACGTCCCGCTCATCTCCGCCCCTCCGCTGCTATTGGGCGGCGGTTCAGTGACGCTTCAGTGACGTCGCTGTGACGCCGCACGGACCGCCCCCTTAGAAAGGAGGCGGTTCGCCGGTCACAGCGACGTCACCGGGCATGTAAGTATGTGTGACGGCTCTGGGCGATGTTGTGCGGCACGGGCAGCGATTTGCCCGTGTCGCGCAACAGATGGGGGCGGGTACCCACACTAGCGATATCGGGACCGATATCGCAGTGTGTAAAGTAGCCTTTAGGCCCTGTGCGCATGCTGCATATTTACCACGGATTTTGCCGCGGATTTGCTGCAGAAAATGTGTCTAACATTGCTGCAGGCAATTCCCCAGCAAAACCTATGGGTTTTAAAAAATGCTGTGCGCACACTGCATTTTTTTATACCCGCTGCGGAATTAATGTGCATGTCACTTCTTTTCCGTAGGTACCTGCAGTTTTTGCCATAGATAATGGTAAAAATCCGCCGGGACCAACTTGCGGAAAATACGCGTTAAATCAGCGGTAAATCCACAGCAAATCACGGCAAAAACGCGGGTGCGGTTTTACCACAATTTGTACCATGGGTGCGGGATTCTTTCAGAGGGTCCATGTTTTCTTAAGAAAAAGGCACTTTCTAGTGCGCACATAGCCTGAGGCCTCTTTCAGACGTCAGTGATTCTGGTACGTATGTGACCGTTTTTATACGTACCAGAATCACAGACATACGCAGACCCAATAAAATCAATGGGTCTGCACACATATCAGTGATTTTTCACTGACCGTGTCTCCGTGCTGCGTATACGCGTGTCCGTGATTTCCGCACGGCGACATGTCCGTTTTTTCTGGCATCACTGATGTTCCACAGACCACACAGTGGTGTGGTCCGTGAAAGACGTACCAGAAACAACACGTACATATAAAATAAAAAGCATTTTATACCAGCTGTCTCCGGCCGCTGCTCTCTTCTGCTTCTAATGCATATGCATTTATGCATGGCACAACCAACCCGGAAGTAGCTGCAGAGGGGAGACCGCGCCGGCCGGTCACAGCATTGTGGGAGACTTCAGTACCACGGACAGCAGGAGCGGTGACAGGTGAGTTCATCTCAATGTGCTATCACGGATTACGGATCACGGATAGCACATAGAGAACCCACATGTTCCATGAATCACGGCACACGGAGGGACATGTATGTGTTTTTTAACTGATGTGTGAAACAGGCGTAATACAGAGGCCAGCCAAAAATGGATGTCTGTATGGCAGCGTATTTCGGAGCCTTCCCTCGTAAAATCTTCCCAATGTCTTCCGCAGATAAAAAGATCAAATGTAAAGTGCATCAAGACTTATAAGGCTAGGGCCCCACTTTGCGTTTTTAACCTGCGTTTCTGCAGCGTTATGAGCTGCAGCGTTTTATGGCCAAATGGCTTGCGTTTTGTTTTTCCATGTTATCCTATGGAAATTGTGCAATTTCTGACCCCACTTTGCGTTTCTAAATGCTGCGTTTAATTTGCATATTTTGTGGCAAAAACCATGCGTTCAAAGAAGCAACACGTCAATTGTTTTTGCCATTTTGGGTGCGTTTTGCTAACATTGAAGTCTATGACAAATGGCAAAAAACAAGATTCCAGCAAATTCCTGCGTTTTACCTGCTTTTCCTGTGCAGAAAACAAGCGTTTTGGACTTCAAAATAATGATTTCATATGCCCCTTTACACACACACATAGTCCGACAATTAAAAATAAGAATTTTAATAACTATTGCTATTTTTTCATTAAATATCATATTACCGCTATAATTTCATTAAATTTAATCTATTTTCATTATTTTTTACAAAAATATAGATTTGTTTCTTTTTTTCCCAAATTTTTTCATTGAGTTTGACTATTTAAACTCTATTTAGCAGTGTCATGATGTTCAAAACGCATCTATCAAAACGCAGGTGGAAAAGCAGGTAAAAAGCGCTGAAAACGCATCAAAAACGCGGTAAATACGCATGCGTTTTCAGCACTAAATTTCTGAAAAAGGCAACTTTGGACAATTCAATTAAACCAAAAACGTGCGTTTAGAACTGCAAGCAGATAAACGCAAAGTGGGGCCCTAGCCTAAGGGGTACTTTGCATGCTGCGACATCGCAAGCCGATGCTGCGATGCCGAGCGCGATAGTCCCCGCCCCCGTCGCAGCAGCGATTTTCTTGTGATAGCTGCCGTAGTGAACATTATCGCTACGGCAGCTTCACATGGACTCACCTGTCATGGGACGTCGCTCTGGTCGGCGACCCGCCTCCTTATTAAGGGGGCGGGTTGTACGGCGTCACTGCGACGTCACACGGCAGGCGGCCAATAGTAGCGGAGGGGCGGAGATGAGCGGGATGTAAACATCCCGCCCACCTTCTCCCTTCCGCATATCCTATGGGAGCCTCGGTGACGCCGGTAGGATATGTTCCTCGCTCCTGCGGCTTCACACACAGCGATGTGTGCTGCCACAGGAGCGAGGAACAACATCGGACCATCGCGTCAGCGTAATTATGGATTACGCCGACGCTACACCGATGATACGATTATGACGCTTTTGTGCTCGTTAATCGTATCATCTAGGCTTTACACACTACGATGTCGCCTGCGACACCGGATGTGCGTCACTTTCAATTTGACCCCACCGACATCGCACCTGCGATGTCGTAGTGTGCAAAGTACCCCTAAGAGTTCTGCCACCTCTGCAAGGCGAGCAACACTGATGACGTTATGTTGGCAGATGCAGCCAGGACGGATGCACGACAACTGACGACAATGCACATTTTCTGCCAACACAGCGCCATCAGCACCCCTGGTCTACTGAACCCCTTCTAAGGTGCTTTTTAAAAATAAATAAATAACATTTTATATAAGTTAATACTGAATAAAATTGCAATCCTTTTTATAGTTCTTAAAGGGGTTTTCCCACTAAGAAAGTTAACTTCAAAGTTGATTTTAATCAATAGATCTTAGAATAAAAAATAATTTCCTCCATTGCATGTGTTTAAAAGAAATGTTCCTGTGCTGAGATAATCTTCTATGTGTGTCCCTGCTATGTACTGTGTAATGTCTGTGTCTGACCGTACAGGGACATGGTCTGATCACACCACATCTCCTGGGCCGGCTTTCTTTGCAAGCCGTGCCAATCCGATAAGTAGGATGTTACTTTGTAACTCTGTGGCAAAATGAATGTAGAAACTTGGCACTTAGGATCAAGGTGAACAGTGGTTTTTATTGTAAAAAATTTGTAGGACCTGCACAAGAACAGATGTTTCAGTGAAATGACCTTCATCAGGGTGCGTGCACAGAGGTCCTCAGGACATAAGGTAGCGTGTCGAGCGGCGTATGCCAAGTATGATGCGGTATCCACCGTGTGGCAGAGCAACACAGACAGCGATGGATCCCACGTCATACTCGACTTACGCCGCTCTCCACACTACCTATCTCCTGAGGACTTCTGTGCACACACGCTGATGAAGGTCGTTTGACCGAAACGTCTGTTCTTGTGTTGGTCAAATAATCTTCATCAGGGTGCGTGCACAGTGGTCCTCAGGAGATAAGATAGCGTGACGAATGGCGTAAGCTGAATATGATGCGATATCCACCGTGTGGCAGAGCAACAGACAGCGGTGGATCCCACGTCATTCTCGGCTTACGCTGTTCGGCACGCTACCTTATCTTCTGAGGACCTGTGTGCACACACGCTGTTGAAGGTCATTTGGCCGAAACATCTGTTCTTGTGCTGGTCCTACAAGTTTTTTTAGAATAAAAACCACTGTTCACCTTGATCCCGAGTGCCAAGTTTCTACATTTACTTGAGACGGTTTTGGACCTTACGTGCGCACCACTCCAGAAGTCCCGTGTGTATCTGCTCAACAAGTATCTGTGGCAAAATGGTCTGTCTGTGGACTATGTTGCCCAGATATTGCCAGAAATGAGTCAGATGGACTCCAAAATTTCATATTTTGGACTCCCCTTCGGCTCTTCAAAATCTTTGCCTAAGTTGGGGGACTCTGGATCAAATTTTACGGGGATGGAAAGAGAATCTCCTGATGGGGAGAAGTTGCATGTGAGCCAGGCCTTAGGGTTGTTAGAGTACAAGTCCCAAGCCAATGTCTCAGTATTTACACGTGGAGACCCTCGGGCAATCAATAAGATCTTTGCAACTTTGGACTCTTGTAGATCCCAATGAGGGATCTTCTCACGAGATCGAGCCTGTTTAGTGTTCTATATGTTGAAGTACAAGCATTCCCGAGTATGACCTAGTACCTTCTATTCCTGTTTTATTGATGAACACGAGTGATATCTTTGAAGGCCAAATGTGTGTGTTGTCGGACAGAGTAGACTTTGTTGGCTCCCAGGGAAAAGAACAAACCGTTGGTTACTTTATTGAATAGAACAGCCCCATAAATCCTCTCTGTGATCAACTCCAGATCGGCTCTCTACGAGGACATGGTGTCATGACTGAGAACATCGAAACTTATTTTACACCCTGAAAAGGTGCATTTCAGAATTTATAATGTCATTCTTGGTTTTCATACCGAGCTCCAAAAGTATTTCTTTACTAGGAAGTTTTGATTATTTTTTTTAACTCGTTTTATTGAAGATTATACAACATAAAAAGGTTACATCAAAGAACAAACAGCATTTCCGATTGCTCATTAATATTGTCTGACAAATTTAACCTTGTCCTTAACATTCCATGGGTCTGATATCTTAACCGAAGAAGTACCAAATATCACATTTTCTAATTATGAGTGCTCCTCATCGCCTGGGGATTGACGTGAGTTAAAGGAGAATCATACCAAGATTAACATACCTTTTATCAAGTGTTTATGGACAAGTGTATTTTTATATACCACCCTCTCACAGGACGCTGAGGACAAGGTCTATTCTTATATACCAGCCTCTCATAGTAAGCTGAAGGACAAGGTATATTCTTATAAACCACCCTATCACAGGAAGTGGAGAACAAGGACTATTCTTATATACCACCCTGTCACAGTAAGTTGATTAGAAGGTGTATTTTATACACCACCCTCTCACAGTAAGCTGAGGTCATGGTCTATTCTTATATGCCACCCTCTCACAGGAAGCTGCAGGACAATCTCTGTTCTTTTATACCACCCTCTCATAGTAAGCTGGGGACAAGGTCTATTCTTATATACTACTCTCTCATACTAAGTTGAGGACAAAGTCTATTCTCATATATCACCCTCTTGTAGTAAGCTGAGGACAAGGTCTATTCTTATATACCACCCTCTCACAGGAAGCTGAGGACAAGGTCTATTCTTATATACCACCCTCTCACAGGAAGCTGAGGACAAGGTCTCTTCTTATATACCACCCTCTCACAGGAAACTGTAGGACAAGGTCTCTTCTTATATACCACCCTCTCATAGTAAGCTGAGGACAAGGTCTATTTTCATATATCACCCTCTCATAGTAAGCTGAGGACAAGGTTATATACCACCCTCTCACAGGAAGCTGAGGACAAGGTCTCTTCTTATATACCACCCTCTCACAGGAAACTGTAGGACAAGGTCTATTCTTACATACCACCCTCTCATAGTAAGCTGAGGACAAGGTTATATACCACCCTCTCACAGGAAACTGTAGGACAAGGTCTATTCTTACATACCACCCTCTCACAGGAAGCTGAGGAGAAGGTCTAGTCTTATATACCACCCTCTCACAGGAAGCTGCAGTTAAATCCATGGCGGTCTTCTATCCATCCATTGCTTGGCGATAACCTTACAGGCACCCAAAAAAATGAAGAGTGCAAGGGTAGTGAGGCCAGGACTCCTCCTCATCAAAGATTCCCAATAAGTACACCTACGTACAAAGAGGTACAGGGGACTGTATGATCTCAGTGAGGGAAGCTATCACCCCTTTCCAAATCTACTGCCTCCCCCCACACCTGTGGCCATCTGCAGTGGTACATCTACCCATTTTTTAGATAATGAGAAACATGAGGACAAGAGTAAAGTGCAAAACTTGACAATTTTTATTGAATACACAACAAGACATATATTAATTTAAAATAATGCACTACCAGTACATCCTGAGGAAGCCGACATAGGATAGACCAGTGTATATAACTAAGAAAAAAGTCAAAAGGACATACTAGTCACAGTCTATACATGTGTGGCTAAAACTAGCCTAAGCAAGTCACAATAATTGGGAACATACCCAGTAGCAGGGGAACTGTTGTATATCAAATCAAACCGTGGTTGCCCACCAAGGAGGGGTGGGGAATCATGGTGATATTGCTGGCTAGGCTGCAAATAACCATGAGAATACAGCAGGGAATAGAAATGCAATAGCCATAAAACACAAGTGTGCAAATAAAAGGTATTCCCTTACCTAAAGTGCTAAAGTGCAGACTAAGCCAGTGCAAAAACGGCCGGCCGTGAACGCAAACAGTTCCTATGAAGTGTGGGAAGGCATCCTCAGGTTTCAAAAGGTCTCCATCCAACGCGCGTTTCGCGGGGATAGCTTTTTCAAGGTGGAAAACCAAGGTAATAACCACATAACCTGCCCAGGGAATATATATACCCCTTCTAATCTGAACTTCAGCAGCTGGGTGGCCGGAAGTGGCGTGAAAACAGGAAGTGATATCACTTAGCAACAAGCTTCTGTCACCATTGTACCTCATAGTTGTTATAAATACATAAAATATGCGACTCCATAAAGCAACCAGACCAATCTTAGTAAAACCGCTAATAATACAAGCAGAATACGCCAAAAATCCAACCCTAACATGCATCAATACAGGGACGCACTTCCGGAAGTCGTCAGCATAGAAGGCGGGGAAAATCCAGTAACTACTATGTGTACTGACGTATAGTAACCATGGACGCTTGTTCCGGATCGTTACCGGAAGTCGTCATGAAGGGGGGCGGGAATATCTCACATGACCGCCAAAGACGTCGGTAGCTAAGGAAGCTATAGACGTGCTGCGGTGAGGCCGGAAGTCGTCATAGATCCGGAAGTAAAGTCCGCCCCATCGCTAGGTAAGTGACACATGAATAAACCAATGACAATCTGAGTACAAGTGTATAGGGATCGTCACGGTAAGGGAGTGAAATCATCATACCACCGTTATGCACGCGTCCGTCCCACGGACACACCTCTCCATCCCCAGCTAATGCAAGTGCAAAAAATAGGGTACACATCCCTATCGTAATGGTCTGTGCCACATTAAGTACCTAAACTGGGCAAAAGGAAGTGCTGCTTATTAGAGAATGATGATATGATGATAAAGAGTACAACTTATGATCACTGGGAAAGGAGAGAAAAGAAGGATAGCCCTCCTCTCCCTAGGCTTCGGCGCAATATGTAAACCCTCATAGCAGTCCTGAGACAAGAATGCCATCAGTTTTTATACCTGGTGGGAAGGCCCCACGCGGCTAATGGGGACGTGTCACCCCACAGCCACGCACCACCAATCCCAATCAGGGAGACAAAACCCAGGGCAAACCATGAGGTACCTCATCGTGTCCTAGGTCCTGTCACCACAAGACCACCTGCTCCGAGGGACACGTATCTCCGGAAACAGGGTGTACATGTGTACAAGACAGGAACCGAGGAACACCATGAGGAAACGGGGACAGGTCAAAAATAGTAAAAAGGTTTTTACCCATATCACCAGATGTGGAAAACTAACAAATAAGTACAATATCACAGATAGAAACACATAGCGAACATGATACAGTAAGGACCACTCAAAAAGCCACTAGAAAATATGCGACTTAAGCTTCGATAACACTTGAGTATGCGAAGGGCCGCCGGAGTAGACGAATCCAGCTGTTCTCTCCATACGATGGTAATAATCCTTCACTTTTCCCACATATCAGATATCCGACAGAAATCCAAGCCATACTTCAGCCTTAAGGCACTTAGTTACCCACACCGCATAAAGAAGAAATATATCTAAGAGGTAATATGTAAAAAGTTAGGAACAGGTCAGAGGTTATTACAAAATAGAGCAAATTGCCCCCGGTAGCAGAAGATTAAAAAATATTAAAACAACACACGAACACACAAATGGAATTAAAAAGGAAGGATTGCAAAAGAAAAGAGAGTGAGAACTGGCAGGAACATCAACCAGCTATCAAATTATAAAAAGGAGACAAAGCTGATGCTCTCATTGAGCCCCTTGGGGGCCAGAGTGTCCAGAGTGGAGATCCATCTAGCCTCCACTTGGGCTAAACGCTTTTTCAGATCGCCGCCACGGGACCCCCCACGTATGTGGTCAATACCCCGTACCCTCAGTCCAGACGGGTTACTCCCATGAAACTTAAAAAAGTGTCTAGGGAGTGTTTTCAACGAGGTGGGGTCAATGGTGTCCTTGGCAGCACTGATGTCCCGTACATGCTCCCTCGTGCGCACCCTCAATTCACGAGAAGTGAGGCCAACGTACACGAGGGAGCAAGGACACGTGGCGTAATAAATAACATATGTGGTGCTACATGTAATGTAGCACCTGATGTTAAATGTCTTGGTGCCATCTGAGGACGTGAATGTAGAGGTGCGGATAATGTTCTGACAAGCCAGGCACCGACCGCAAGGAAAGCACCCTAACAAGGGACCGCGGGTACTAAAAGGGTTACAAATCGGAGGCACGTAATGACTTCTTACCAGAATATCCCGAAGGTTTTTAGACCGACGGGCTGTCATGAGAGGGCCGGGAGGGAGGACATCAGCCAGAACAGGGTCCGATCGAAGAACAGGCCAGTGCTTATCCAGGATACTTCGCATGGTCTGCCAATGGTCGTTATGAGTACCTATAAAACGAATAGGTGGATCAGTTTTTTGTACTTTGGGGGTATATTGAAGCAACTGCTGACGTGGAGTACGTTTAGCACGTAAATACCCCTTTCGGACACAACGATTACTATAACCTCGATCCCTGAATCGGCTCCTGAGGTCGGCCGACTGTGACTCAAATGTCTCTTCAGTGGAGCAAATCCGCCTAGTTCTCAGGAACTGGCCGGTCGGGATAGCGCGTATTGTTGATGGTGTATGGGCAGATGATGCATGCAGCAGGGCATTGACTGAAGTGGATTTACGATGGACACTAGTCTGAATCATTGCCAAAGGGTCCACTTCGATGTAAATATCCAAAAAGTCAATGCACCTGCTGCTATATTTGTATGTTAATTTGATGTTGAGATTATTATTATTTAATTGCCCCATAAATTCGTCAAGCTGCTCCACTGTGCCCTGCCAAAAAAACAAAACATCATCAATATATCTGAGCCAGCACTGCACATGGGAGCTAAGCCCAATGCCACCCTCGCCAAAGACCGCCCTCTCCCACATACCGAGGAAGAGGTTGGCATACGCGGGGGCACAGGCCGCCCCCATGGCAGTGCCGCGTTGCTGCAGATAAAATTGGTCCTTAAAAATAAAAAAATTATGTGTAAGGGCAAAGTGGAGCAGCTCGAGGATAAATGTATTAAGTTCGCTATCCCGACCGGCCATCCCCAAAAACAGGCGGGTGGCCTCCAAACCGTCATGATGTGAGATGCAGGTGTACAGGCTCTCCACGTCAGCTGTAACAATCAGCATATTCTGATCCATAAAGATGCCATCGATCCGCCGGAGCACATCAGTCGTGTCACGGACATAGGAAGGCAAGGTTTCAACTAAGGGTTTAAGATGGTAATCAATAAATTTGCAGATGGGATCGCACAAGCCTCCTATGCCGGACACGATGGGGCGCCCCGGAGGGCAGAGGGCATCTTTATGGATTTTAGGTAACAGGTAAAAAGTTGGTATCGTAGGATATTTGGTGGAGAGCCCGCACATCATTTTATTAGTAATTAAGCCAACCTCAGAAGCCGACTCAAGGATCTTGGAAAGGTCACGAGAAAAGGGCTGCACAGGGTTGTAAGATAGTTTAGAATAGGTACTCCTGTCGCGCAGCTGCCTCAATGCCTCCTTCTCATAACTTGCCACTGCCCAGATCACAATGTTGCCCCCCTTGTCCGCTGGTTTTATCACGATATCAGATATATTATTTAACTCTTCCAGCGCTAGTCGCTGTCTATGCGTAAGATTGTCATGACGTCTCCGTGATGAAATTTGTTTAAGATCACTAGACACTAGGCGAGTAAAGATTTCGATAGCAGGACAAAGGGACAGGGGGGGAAAATTAGTGGATCTGGGCAGAAGTGACCTCGGAAACACACCTGCTGTGGCACTGGACTGTTCTTCAAGCAGATCCTCTAATACTCGCAGAGCCTCCCTCTCCGCGGGACTATCCAATCCCGTGTCGTCCCGTCTATGGTGAAGTCTCTTTAGTATAAGCTTTCGAGCAAAAAGATGGGTATCTTTCAAGGCTGTAAAGAAATCAAATTTATTGACAGGAGAGAAGGTTAGACCCCTTGACAATACCTCCAACTGGTCATTGGAGAGTATGTGTGTGGAGAGGTTAATCACCTGGAGTCTATTCCTCCCCCCCTGTCGGGTAGCCTGTTGCCTGTTGCGGATGGTTTTAACTCGGGCACCGACACTTGATTCGGCCTCACTACCGCCACCTGATGCCTCCGATGATTCCCCAAGGGAAGTGAGGGATGATAAAGATGCAGACTGGCCACGAGTGATAATTCTTCCCCGGGGGCCTGTCCTAGGTTTAGTTTGCCATCGATATGCAGTGGAGCCGGCATAGTCGCTCAGGTCCCTATTGAATTTTTTCAGTTTCTGACCGCAAACCTCCTTCTCCAATTTGGACAGCTCTTTTTCAATTTCGGCCTCCATCCCAGTGACAACATCAGCTGTACAATTGCCTTTGATGGTTTTCTCAAGCTCCTCTAACTCAGCCTCCATAGTGGAGAGAGTCGTTGTGTTATGCTCCTTTAAAAGAGACAGGAATCCCAAGGAGCATGTCTGGGCCAGACACTCCCACCTCTCACGGAAGGAGGGGTCCTCCACCGGAAAGGATGGGAATATCTGGACCCGCAGGCCCCGAGGGATCATGTCTCTGTCAAGATATTTGGAGAGTAATGCGCGATTCCAGCAGATTCTCAATCTCTTCTTAAGCAACTCCTTATATTTAAAAATCAAAATGTCACTGTTGGGCGTATTAACATCACTAGTGGTGTCCTTGTTGTGATCTTTCAGAACATTATCAAAATGTACTGACCAGGCCCGATCACGGGCGCGGAAATCCATGCTCGGATGCAAGAAATCTGTGAGAAGCACAGAGACAAACATTAACATAACATAACTCACATCAGGAGCCATAAGAAATAGGGCACCAAGCCTCCCTCAATTAGGGAGGGAAGGTGCCAGCACTACTCATAAGAGGAATGAGAAACATGAGGACAAGAGTAAAGTGCAAAACTTGACAATTTTTATTGAATACACAACAAGACATATATTAATTTAAAATAATGCACTACCAGTACATCCTGAGGAAGCCGACATAGGATAGACCAGTGTATATAACTAAGAAAAAAGTCAAAAGGACATACTAGTCACAGTCTATACATGTGTGGCTAAAACTAGCCTAAGCAAGTCACAATAATTGGGAACATACCCAGTAGCAGGGGAACTGTTGTATATCAAATCAAACCGTGGTTGCCCACCAAGGAGGGGTGGGGAATCATGGTGATATTGCTGGCTAGGCTGCAAATAACCATGAGAATACAGCAGGGAATAGAAATGCAATAGCCATAAAACACAAGTGTGCAAATAAAAGGTATTCCCTTACCTAAAGTGCTAAAGTGCAGACTAAGCCAGTGCAAAAACGGCCGGCCGTGAACGCAAACAGTTCCTATGAAGTGTGGGAAGGCATCCTCAGGTTTCAAAAGGTCTCCATCCAACGCGCGTTTCGCGGGGATAGCTTTTTCAAGGTGGAAAACCAAGGTAATAACCACATAACCTGCCCAGGGAATATATATACCCCTTCTAATCTGAACTTCAGCAGCTGGGTGGCCGGAAGTGGCGTGAAAACAGGAAGTGATATCACTTAGCAACAAGCTTCTGTCACCATTGTACCTCATAGTTGTTATAAATACATAAAATATGCGACTCCATAAAGCAACCAGACCAATCTTAGTAAAACCGCTAATAATACAAGCAGAATACGCCAAAAATCCAACCCTAACATGCATCAATACAGGGACGCGCTTCCGGAAGTCGTCAGCATAGAAGGCGGGGAAAATCCAGTAACTACTATGTGTACTGACGTATAGTAACCATGGACGCTTGTTCCGGATCGTTACCGGAAGTCGTCATGAAGGGGGGCGGGAATATCTCACATGACCGCCAAAGACGTCGGTAGCTAAGGAAGCTATAGACGTGCTGCGGTGAGGCCGGAAGTCGTCATAGATCCGGAAGTAAAGTCCGCCCCATCGCTAGGTAAGTGACACATGAATAAACCAATGACAATCTGAGTACAAGTGTATAGGGATCGTCACGGTTGTACTATGTACTATGTACTATGTACTATGTACTATGAGGTACAATGGTGACAGAAGCTTGTTGCTAAGTGATATCACTTCCTGTTTTCACGCCACTTCCGGCCACCCAGCTGCTGAAGTTCAGATTAGAAGGGGTATATATATTCCCTGGGCAGGTTATGTGGTTATTACCTTGGTTTTCCACCTTGAAAAAGCTATCCCCGCGAAACGCGCGTTGGATGGAGACCTTTTGAAACCTGAGGATGCCTTCCCACACTTCATAGGAACTGTTTGCGTTCACGGCCGGCCGTTTTTGCACTGGCTTAGTCTGCACTTTAGCACTTTAGGTAAGGGAATACCTTTTATTTGCACACTTGTGTTTTATGGCTATTGCATTTCTATTCCCTGCTGTATTCTCATGGTTATTTGCAGCCTAGCCAGCAATATCACCATGATTCCCCACCCCTCCTTGGTGGGCAACCACGGTTTGATTTGATATACAACAGTTCCCCTGCTACTGGGTATGTTCCCAATTATTGTGACTTGCTTAGGCTAGTTTTAGCCACACATGTATAGACTGTGACTAGTATGTCCTTTTGACTTTTTTCTTAGTTATATACACTGGTCTATCCTATGTCGGCTTCCTCAGGATGTACTGGTAGTGCATTATTTTAAATTAATATATGTCTTGTTGTGTATTCAATAAAAATTGTCAAGTTTTGCACTTTACTCTTGTCCTCATGTTTCTCATTCCTCTTATGAGTAGTGCTGGCACCTTCCCTCCCTAATTGAGGGAGGCTTGGTGCCCTATTTCTTATGGCTCCTGATGTGAGTTATGTTATGTTAATGTTTGTCTCTGTGCTTCTCACAGATTTCTTGCATCCGAGCATGGATTTCCGCGCCCGTGATCGGGCCTGGTCAGTACATTTTGATAATGTTCTGAAAGATCACAACAAGGACACCACTAGTGATGTTAATACGCCCAACAGTGACATTTTGATTTTTAAATATAAGGAGTTGCTTAAGAAGAGATTGAGAATCTGCTGGAATCGCGCATTACTCTCCAAATATCTTGACAGAGACATGATCCCTCGGGGCCTGCGGGTCCAGATATTCCCATCCTTTCCGGTGGAGGACCCCTCCTTCCGTGAGAGGTGGGAGTGTCTGGCCCAGACATGCTCCTTGGGATTCCTGTCTCTTTTAAAGGAGCATAACACAACGACTCTCTCCACTATGGAGGCTGAGTTAGAGGAGCTTGAGAAAACCATCAAAGGCAATTGTACAGCTGATGTTGTCACTGGGATGGAGGCCGAAATTGAAAAAGAGCTGTCCAAATTGGAGAAGGAGGTTTGCGGTCAGAAACTGAAAAAATTCAATAGGGACCTGAGCGACTATGCCGGCTCCACTGCATATCGATGGCAAACTAAACCTAGGACAGGCCCCCGGGGAAGAATTATCACTCGTGGCCAGTCTGCATCTTTATCATCCCTCACTTCCCTTGGGGAATCATCGGAGGCATCAGGTGGCGGTAGTGAGGCCGAATCAAGTGTCGGTGCCCGAGTTAAAACCATCCGCAACAGGCAACAGGCTACCCGACAGGGGGGGAGGAATAGACTCCAGGTGATTAACCTCTCCACACACATACTCTCCAATGACCAGTTGGAGGTATTGTCAAGGGGTCTAACCTTCTCTCCTGTCAATAAATTTGATTTCTTTACAGCCTTGAAAGATACCCATCTTTTTGCTCGAAAGCTTATACTAAAGAGACTTCACCATAGACGGGACGACACGGGATTGGATAGTCCCGCGGAGAGGGAGGCTCTGCGAGTATTAGAGGATCTGCTTGAAGAACAGTCCAGTGCCACAGCAGGTGTGTTTCCGAGGTCACTTCTGCCCAGATCCACTAATTTTCCCCCCCTGTCCCTTTGTCCTGCTATCGAAATCTTTACTCGCCTAGTGTCTAGTGATCTTAAACAAATTTCATCACGGAGACGTCATGACAATCTTACGCATAGACAGCGACTAGCGCTGGAAGAGTTAAATAATATATCTGATATCGTGATAAAACCAGCGGACAAGGGGGGCAACATTGTGATCTGGGCAGTGGCAAGTTATGAGAAGGAGGCATTGAGGCAGCTGCGCGACAGGAGTACCTATTCTAAACTATCTTACAACCCTGTGCAGCCCTTTTCTCGTGACCTTTCCAAGATCCTTGAGTCGGCTTCTGAGGTTGGCTTAATTACTAATAAAATGATGTGCGGGCTCTCCACCAAATATCCTACGATACCAACTTTTTACCTGTTACCTAAAATCCATAAAGATGCCCTCTGCCCTCCGGGGCGCCCCATCGTGTCCGGCATAGGAGGCTTGTGCGATCCCATCTGCAAATTTATTGATTACCATCTTAAACCCTTAGTTGAAACCTTGCCTTCCTATGTCCGTGACACGACTGATGTGCTCCGGCGGATCGATGGCATCTTTATGGATCAGAATATGCTGATTGTTACAGCTGACGTGGAGAGCCTGTACACCTGCATCTCACATCATGACGGTTTGGAGGCCACCCGCCTGTTTTTGGGGATGGCCGGTCGGGATAGCGAACTTAATACATTTATCCTCGAGCTGCTCCACTTTGCCCTTACACATAATTTTTTTATTTTTAAGGACCAATTTTATCTGCAGCAACGCGGCACTGCCATGGGGGCGGCCTGTGCCCCCGCGTATGCCAACCTCTTCCTCGGTATGTGGGAGAGGGCGGTCTTTGGCGAGGGTGGCATTGGGCTTAGCTCCCATGTGCAGTGCTGGCTCAGATATATTGATGATGTTTTGTTTTTTTGGCAGGGCACAGTGGAGCAGCTTGACGAATTTATGGGGCAATTAAATAATAATAATCTCAACATCAAATTAACATACAAATATAGCAGCAGGTGCATTGACTTTTTGGATATTTACATCGAAGTGGACCCTTTGGCAATGATTCAGACTAGTGTCCATCGTAAATCCACTTCAGTCAATGCCCTGCTGCATGCATCATCTGCCCATACACCATCAACAATACGCGCTATCCCGACCGGCCAGTTCCTGAGAACTAGGCGGATTTGCTCCACTGAAGAGACATTTGAGTCACAGTCGGCCGACCTCAGGAGCCGATTCAGGGATCGAGGTTATAGTAATCGTTGTGTCCGAAAGGGGTATTTACGTGCTAAACGTACTCCACGTCAGCAGTTGCTTCAATATACCCCCAAAGTACAAAAAACTGATCCACCTATTCGTTTTATAGGTACTCATAACGACCATTGGCAGACCATGCGAAGTATCCTGGATAAGCACTGGCCTGTTCTTCGATCGGACCCTGTTCTGGCTGATGTCCTCCCTCCCGGCCCTCTCATGACAGCCCGTCGGTCTAAAAACCTTCGGGATATTCTGGTAAGAAGTCATTACGTGCCTCCGATTTGTAACCCTTTTAGTACCCGCGGTCCCTTGTTAGGGTGCTTTCCTTGCGGTCGGTGCCTGGCTTGTCAGAACATTATCCGCACCTCTACATTCACGTCCTCAGATGGCACCAAGACATTTAACATCAGGTGCTACATTACATGTAGCACCACATATGTTATTTATTACGCCACGTGTCCTTGCTCCCTCGTGTACGTTGGCCTCACTTCTCGTGAATTGAGGGTGCGCACGAGGGAGCATGTACGGGACATCAGTGCTGCCAAGGACACCATTGACCCCACCTCGTTGAAAACACTCCCTAGACACTTTTTTAAGTTTCATGGGAGTAACCCGTCTGGACTGAGGGTACGGGGTATTGACCACATACGTGGGGGGTCCCGTGGCGGCGATCTGAAAAAGCGTTTAGCCC
Source organism: Anomaloglossus baeobatrachus (assembly GCF_048569485.1). Taxonomy (NCBI): domain Eukaryota; kingdom Metazoa; phylum Chordata; class Amphibia; order Anura; family Aromobatidae; genus Anomaloglossus; species Anomaloglossus baeobatrachus. The sequence goes on from NC_134361.1 coordinate 192,359,080, forward strand.
AAGTGGAGGCTAGATGGATCTCCACTCTGGACACTCTGGCCCCCAAGGGGCTCAATGAGAGCATCAGCTTTGTCTCCTTTTTATAATTTGATAGCTGGTTGATGTTCCTGCCAGTTCTCACTCTCTTTTCTTTTGCAATCCTTCCTTTTTAATTCCATTTGTGTGTTCGTGTGTTGTTTTAATATTTTTTAATCTTCTGCTACCGGGGGCAATTTGCTCTATTTTGTAATAACCTCTGACCTGTTCCTAACTTTTTACATATTACCTCTTAGATATATTTCTTCTTTATGCGGTGTGGGTAACTAAGTGCCTTAAGGCTGAAGTATGGCTTGGATTTCTGTCGGATATCTGATATGTGGGAAAAGTGAAGGATTATTACCATCGTATGGAGAGAACAGCTGGATTCGTCTACTCCGGCGGCCCTTCGCATACTCAAGTGTTATCGAAGCTTAAGTCGCATATTTTCTAGTGGCTTTTTGAGTGGTCCTTACTGTATCATGTTCGCTATGTGTTTCTATCTGTGATATTGTACTTATTTGTTAGTTTTCCACATCTGGTGATATGGGTAAAAACCTTTTTACTATTTTTGACCTGTCCCCGTTTCCTCATGGTGTTCCTCGGTTCCTGTCTTGTACACATGTACACCCTGTTTCCGGAGATACGTGTCCCTCGGAGCAGGTGGTCTTGTGGTGACAGGACCTAGGACACGATGAGGTACCTCATGGTTTGCCCTGGGTTTTGTCTCCCTGATTGGGATTGGTGGTGCGTGGCTGTGGGGTGACACGTCCCCATTAGCCGCGTGGGGCCTTCCCACCAGGTATAAAAACTGATGGCATTCTTGTCTCAGGACTGCTATGAGGGTTTACATATTGCGCCGAAGCCTAGGGAGAGGAGGGCTATCCTTCTTTTCTCTCCTTTCCCAGTGATCATAAGTTGTACTCTTTATCATCATATCATCATTCTCTAATAAGCAGCACTTCCTTTTGCCCAGTTTAGGTACTTAATGTGGCACAGACCATTACGATAGGGATGTGTACCCTATTTTTTGCACTTGCATTAGCTGGGGATGGAGAGGTGTGTCCGTGGGACGGACGCGTGCATAACGGTGGTATGATGATTTCACTCCCTTACCGTGACGATCCCTATACACTTGTACTCAGATTGTCATTGGTTTATTCATGTGTCACTTACCTAGCGATGGGGCGGACTTTACTTCCGGATCTATGACGACTTCCGGCCTCACCGCAGCACGTCTATAGCTTCCTTAGCTACCGACGTCTTTGGCGGTCATGTGAGATATTCCCGCCCCCCTTCATGACGACTTCCGGTAACGATCCGGAACAAGCGTCCATGGTTACTATACGTCAGTACACATAGTAGTTACTGGATTTTCCCCGCCTTCTATGCTGACGACTTCCGGAAGTGCGTCCCTGTATTGATGCATGTTAGGGTTGGATTTTTGGCGTATTCTGCTTGTATTATTAGCGGTTTTACTAAGATTGGTCTGGTTGCTTTATGGAGTCGCATATTTTATGTATTTATAACAACTATGAGGTACAATGGTGACAGAAGCTTGTTGCTAAGTGATATCACTTCCTGTTTTCACGCCACTTCCGGCCACCCAGCTGCTGAAGTTCAGATTAGAAGGGGTATATATATTCCCTGGGCAGGTTATGTGGTTATTACCTTGGTTTTCCACCTTGAAAAAGCTATCCCCGCGAAACGCGCGTTGGATGGAGACCTTTTGAAACCTGAGGATGCCTTCCCACACTTCATAGGAACTGTTTGCGTTCACGGCCGGCCGTTTTTGCACTGGCTTAGTCTGCACTTTAGCACTTTAGGTAAGGGAATACCTTTTATTTGCACACTTGTGTTTTATGGCTATTGCATTTCTATTCCCTGCTGTATTCTCATGGTTATTTGCAGCCTAGCCAGCAATATCACCATGATTCCCCACCCCTCCTTGGTGGGCAACCACGGTTTGATTTGATATACAACAGTTCCCCTGCTACTGGGTATGTTCCCAATTATTGTGACTTGCTTAGGCTAGTTTTAGCCACACATGTATAGACTGTGACTAGTATGTCCTTTTGACTTTTTTCTTAGTTATATACACTGGTCTATCCTATGTCGGCTTCCTCAGGATGTACTGGTAGTGCATTATTTTAAATTAATATATGTCTTGTTGTGTATTCAATAAAAATTGTCAAGTTTTGCACTTTACTCTTGTCCTCATGTTTCTCATTCCTCTTATGAGTAGTGCTGGCACCTTCCCTCCCTAATTGAGGGAGGCTTGGTGCCCTATTTCTTATGGCTCCTGATGTGAGTTATGTTATGTCCATTTTTTAGATAACTTGACTAAGAGGCAGTGGCAAAAGCAAAATGCACTGTTTTCAAAGACCCCAATAAAGCAGGGGAAAGTACAAAGTGTGCAAACATTAAGTAAGCAAAACTGTATCTATAGGTGGGAGTTATGTAGGAACCAACATGGCCCCTATATATTCTATACTGAGCTCCTCCATATGGATGAGGCAGCATGGACGTTGCCGTAAAATGCAGGGTCTCCGTGTATTGCCTCTGCAACGTGATTTAACACCAAGTCACCTGGGCTACCTTTACCCTTGGCCTATCACTGCTGTACAAGATAAGTAATTACTTCTGCTTTGCACTGCACATTTATAATTACTTTATCCTTTTTCCCCCACCCGGAGGTCACTGTGCTTTAAAGGGAACCAGTCGCCAGATTTTTCCTATATAAACTGAACCCACCACTTTGAAGTCCTTTTTATTTTTACTAGGACTCCCGAAACCTGGTCATAAATGCCCATTTCCACCACATTTCTAAGCCTCCTGCGCCGATTGCGGTCACGGGTCTGTGCTCCACACCTCTACAGTCTCATTATTGCTGACCCTCCTGCATTGAATGACGTCATTCACAAAATCTGTGGCCCCTGTACAGCTCCAGTTCTCTACTCTATAGGCACGAGAGTTGACCTAACATAAGAGACATCGGCTCCATCAATCAAGGAAGGAAAACCGGAGATTGAGCGGGATGATTGTAAAGGGTATTGTCTTAGATAGGCGGTGGGCCGGGCACTTATGGATAGCTTGCTAAGTGGTGGATCTAGTTTATATGGGATAGTCCTGACGACAGGTTCCTTTCAATGGGTTAGAAGAAAGCAGTGGAAAAATCCAGCTGGACTCCAAAGGGATAAATAAAAATGCTTCTTTATTTATATCAACTCGATTAAAAATATATATCCATTTCTCAAGTAAAGACACCGGCTTGTTCACACTGATGCATGGCAGATGTATACTACTACACGTTTCGGCGGAACGCCTTCCTCAGGTCATATGACCTGAGGAAGGCGTTCCGCCGAAACGCGTAGTAGTATACATCTGCCATGCATCAGTGTGAACAAGCCGGTGTCTTTACTTGAGAAATGGATATATATTTTTAATCGAGTTGATATAAATAAAGAAGCATTTTTATTTATCCCTTTGGAGTCCAGCTGGATTTTTCCACTGCTTTCTTCTATTATCTTCCCGGCTTGCTGCCGTAATCCGTGCCGGACCAAAGGGGACTAACAGGAGGATATATTCAAGCTTGTCTCTGCAGTGGTGAGCGGTTTTGTTTCTTTTTTGTACTTTTCAATGGGTTAGAGTCGCACACTGCAGATTTAAGGTTGAAATTTTTGACCCTCATGGCACAATCCCCATGTGCAAAGTCCATCATCGATTTTGGTTTCAGGTTTCTTACTATGCATTGCAAGGGATTGGGTTCGGAATACATTCTGCAAAAAAACAATTTTTTTTTTCGGAATCTTTTGTCTCATGTACCATGTTTCACCCCCCAAAAAACAGGGTCTTATATTCTTGTTAGCTTTAAAGGAAGCGCTAGGGCTTATTTTCAGGAGATGACTTACATTTTGTATTGTGTCAGTGATTGGGTAGCCCGTTAATGAAAAATTATTATTCACTCCCTACTCCTGCCCACCCCTTTGCGTCGGCGTCAGTAATTGGAACGTGTTAATGGAAATTATTATTCATCCCTCTTTCACTGCCCATAATACTCCCCACCCCTCTATGACACCGGCACAGGGGGATGGATATTCATTTGCAATTAACATACATTGCAATCACTGATACCGACATGGGTGGGCGGGATTATGGGCAGGTAAGGTGGTGAATATTCACTTGCCTTGAACATATGTTCCAATCACTGATGTCGGCACAGGGGGGGGCGGGGGAAGGGGAGAATATTCATTTTCCATTAACACATGTTCCAATCACTGATGCTGGCACAGAGGAGTGGGCGGGGGAAAGGGTGAATATTCATTTTCCATTAACACATGTTCCAATCACATGCTGGCTTGGGGGGGCGGGGGAAGGCGAGAATATTAATTTTCTATTAACACATATTCCAAGCACTGATGCCAGCACAGAGGAGTGGGTGGGGAAAGGCGAGAATATTCATTTTCCATTAACACATGTTCCAATCACTGATGCTGACACAGGGGGGGGCGGGGGAAGGAGAAAATATTCATTTTCCATTAACACATGTTCCAATCACTGATGCTGACACAGGGGGGGCGGGGGAAGGAGAGAATATTCATTTTCCATTAACACATGTTCCAATCACTGATGCTGACACAGGGAGGGCGGGGGAAGGGGAGAATATTCAATTTCCATTAACACATGTTCCAATCACTGATGCTGACACAGGGGGGGGCGGGGGAAGGGGAGAATATTCATTTTCCATTAACACATGTTCCAATCACTGATGCTGGCACAGAGGAGTGGGCGGGGGAAAGTGTGAATATTCATTTTCCATTAACACATGTTCCAATCACATGCTGGCTTGGGGAGGCGGGGGAAGGCGAGAATATTAATTTTCTAATAACACATATTCCAAGCACTGATGCCAGCACAGAGGAGTGGGTGGGGAAAGGCGAGAATATTAATTTTCCATTAACACGTTCCAATCACTGATGCCGGCATAGAGGGGTGGGGGAAGGGGTGAATATTAATTTTCCATTTACACATGTTCCAATCACTGATGCCGGCACAGAGGGGTGGGGGAAGGGGTGAATATTAATTTTTCATTAACACATGTTCCAATCATTGATGCCGACACAGAGGGGTGGGTGGGGGAAGGGATAAATATTGGGCGGGGGATGGATATTCATTTGCAACTAACATACATTGCAATCACTGATGTCGGCATGGGTGGGCAGGATGGTCGGGGGAAGGGGTGAATATTCATTTTCCATTAACACACGCTCCAATTACTGATACTGGCACAGAGTGGTGGACGGAGGAAAGGGTGAATATACATTTTCCATTAACACATGTTCCAATCACTGATGCCGACACAGAGGGGGAAGAGGTGAATATTCATTTTCCATTAACTACCCATTGACTACAAATTTCCGAGGCTTACAACAAAACAATGGGGCAACGTACACCAAAAAGCTACATATCCTGAAAGGGTTGCCCAAGCCCTATTTCAGGATACCATTATAGAATAGTACACAACTAGGGCTTATTTTTGGAGTAGGGCTTATATTATAAGCATACTCCAAAACCCCCGAAAAATTCTGCTAGGGCTTACTATCAGGGTAGTTCTTATTTTCAGGGACTGTTTTGGCAACTCCCATCTTTCCTGCTGTGTATATACTACTGGCAAATCCGCAAGTTCGCGTTCACCCTGAATCTTCTGTCTGTCCCCATAGATGGATTGTCTACAGCCGCCGCAATGGGGAGTTAAAACAGAAAAAGTTAAGAAGTTTCGAAACTTCACTTTTCCTTCTTCCCGCACACCCCTGTATGGTAGGAAATTGCTTGTGCTAGAGGGTGCGCCATAAATTTGTCTGCGCCCCCTTTTTATAACATAACATTGCTCCTTCCTACAAGCATTTCTCCCCTTGATGCAACCACAGCCATATTGTGTCCACAGCGTAGACTTTTTGCTCGGTGGACTAAATGCTTCATTTAGGAGCCATAGCATCCCAATAGATTTTGGAACGACAGATCAGCTTGGGGGGACAGTTAATTGCAGATGGCACAGACAGCTGCTTTAAATGAGATCCCAGTACGACATATATTCAGTAACGGAGACCTTCTCCTATTAACTACCAGCTCAAAACTCTGTAGTATTGTACATCCGAGTCACACAAATTGCTTTGTTCCTGCATGCTGATCCTTTAGGGGTTTGGTACGAGACACCGTGTTATTGAAACTCCTAGGAAGCAAAAGGATAGGATGTTCTAAGGAAAAAAAGAAAAAATGAGAAGAAAGCGGTTTTAACCGTTTCGGTAACGGTTGCCTATTCTGAGACACAAGCGTTGGCACTTGGTCGTGTGTATTCGCGCACACAGGTGTATATATTAGATCGCCTCCACATAATGAACGCTTGCCGCTGGTATAAGGAGGATGAAACCGTAATAATGTTAATAAAGATTCAAGAACTGCTGGCAGCCCCGGAGCACTTCCTTAGCTTCTGTAGCTGTCCGACGTCCGCTGTTTCATGTGAAATCGGCAGCAGAACTAACGCTGCTCATGGTCCTAGCTCGGAGGTAGCCTCTGGCAAACTGCTTTATCTCCTCGTGTTTCTATTTACTGAAGTCTAAGGGGGTCGTCATAAAAAGACCATTTCCCAGCATCTTTCCCACTGACCACTGTATGCTCTCGTCTCTTGCCAGCCACTGCCTGCCAAAACACCATTTTCAAAGGCTGCAATACAATTTAGCCTGGAAACTGTGAATTGTGCGCGTTACTTGACTGCACGATTGAGCGTCGTCAACCACAGCCTCCCTGACGGAGATGCAGCTGAGACATGACCAGCTCCTCCGTTTCACTCATACTTTGCAAATCCATGATACGATTGCACATGCAAAGTCCTATGTCAGGATATGTCTGCTTTCCTGATATTTTTTTAGTAACTAATTCTTTTCTCCATAAATATTACAATATTTCTAAGAACTCCGCATTCTTAAAGAGGAGCAACCACCAGGATTTTCCTATATAAACTAAAGCCAGTGCTATACTTGCCCTTCTATTAGCCGGTTAGGCCCTTTTATACGAGCCATTTCCATTCTGGTAGACTTAGGGGCACTTTGCACACTACGACATCGCAAGCCGATGCTGCGATGCCGAGCGCGATAGTCCCCGCCCCCGTCGCAGCTGCGATATCACGGTGATAGCTGCCGTAGCGAACATTATCGCTACAGCAGCTTCACATGCACTCACCTGCCCTGCGACGTCGCTCTGGCCAGCGACTCGCCTCCTTCCTAAGGGGGCGAGTCGTGCAGCGTCACAGCGACATCACATGGCAGGCGGCCAATAGAAGCAGAGGGGCGGAGATGAGCAGGATGTAAACATCCCGCCCACCTCTTTCCTTCCGCATTGCAGGCAGGACGCAGGTAGGAGATGTTCCTCGCTCCTGCGGCTTCATACACAGCAATGTATACTGCCGCAGGAACGAGGAACAACATCGTACCGTTGCAGCAGCCGAAATAATGAAAATGACCGACGCTTTTGCGCTCAGTAATCGTAGTTGAAACGATTTACACACTACGATGTCGAGAGCGACGCCGGAAGTGCGTCACTTTCGATTTGACCCCACCGGCATCGCACCTGCGATGTCGTAGTGTGCAAAGGGCCCCTTAAAGAGGACCGGCCACCAGGATTTTCCTATATAAACTAAAGCCAGTGCTATACTGGCGCTATCATGCAGATTCTATACATACCTTTAGTTGTGAGATCGGATGTATACTTTCTGAAATACAGACAAGTAAAGTTTGTGAAATGCACTGTTATTTGATTGATAGGTGCTGCAGAATATCTAATAGGTGGGTTGGGTTTTGCTTGTTATTCCCATTCCTGTCTGACTACCTGTCCTTACTCCCCCATGCCCTTTCCCCCTCCCTCCTCTCCCTGTAATAACTGAGACAGACGGGCAGGAATAACTAGCAAAACCTGACTCACTTTTTAGATATTCTGTAGCTGCTATCAATGAAATAACAGTGCATTTCACAAACTTTACTTGCCTATATTTCAGAAACTATACATCCGATCTCACAACTAAAGGTATGTATAGAATCAGTATGATAGCGCCAGTATAGCACTGGCTTTAGTTTATATAGAAAAATCCTGGTGGCTGGACCTCTTTAAACACAAGTCTTTCACATCATCCGGTCAGTACTTGGATTTCACATGGTTAAATAACAAGAATTTTCCTAACAGAGACAGGCAGGCAGACAAAGGCGGGAATAACTAGCAAAACCTGACCCACTTATTAGATATTCTGCAGCACCTATCAATCAAATAACAGTCCATTTCGCAATCTTTACTTGCCTGTATTTCAGAAACTATACATCCGATCTCACAACTAAAGGTATGTATAGAATCAGCATGATAGCGCCAGTATAGCACTGGCTTTAGTTTATATAGGAAAATCCTGGTGGCTGGTCCCCTTTAATTCCTTTGTTCTTCCTTCTGGAAATATATAAATAAGATGAGATGTTGCTGTTCCCCTTTGTGTGTTTTTACAGTCAGCCCTGATTGAAAAATGTCAGAATGCATGAGGATACACTCTATTAGTGAAAAGGTTTCCAGGGGGAATAACAGAGGAACCAGACAATACAGGGGTATATGTTCTGTAGGATATATATTTTATAGGGATCCTCTTCTCAAAATTTCAAAGGTTGGTCGTGTACGAACATATAACCGATTATAACCAATTAAAAGGAACCACCAGCGGGATTTTCATGTATAAAGTATTGCCAGTGCTATACTGGCGCTAGGATTCTGAATGTAATCATACCTTTTGCTCTGAGATTGGATGTTTTATTTCAGAAATATGTGCAAGTAAAGTTCCAGCAATGCACTGCTATTTGATTGACAGGTGCAACAGCAAGGGAATATGTGGGTCTGGTCTTGCTATCTATTCCCGCCCATCTGCCTGCCTTGCCTTCCTCCCCCTGTCGCCGTCACAGACATTAATTCTGCTGCAGACAGACAGACAGGTGTGAGAATAGATAGTAAGATGTGATCTATTCCCTTCCTGTTGCACCTGTCAGTCAAACAGCAGTGCATTGCTGGAACTTTACTTGCACATATTTCTGAAATAAAAAATCCAGTCTCTGAACAAAAGGTATTGTTACATTCAGTATCCTAGCACCAGTATAGCACTGGCTTTACTTTATATATGAAAATCCTGCTGGTTGGTTCCCTTTAAACAAGAATATTACTATAGTTGCCCTAGAACTAGGGTCGTAACTACAATAGGTGCAGGGATTGCGATCACACCCAGGCACTGGAGCCTAGGGGGCCCAAACAAGTCTCTTTGGCCTATAAAAGACTTGCAATAATTGTGGGCCCCATTGGAGCTTTTTGGGTTGGGGCCCATGAGCTTAAGGTTGCGCCACTGCCTAGAACCAACTGAGATCAAAATGGGATTTGGGGTTAAAATGTGGCTGTGTTATTTTTATTTCTTGGTGGCCTATTATGTTGCAGTTCAACATTCCTTACTTAAAGGGAACATGTCATCAGAAAATGACCTACTGTAAAAATCAAGAATTTGTTAAGTTTTATTTTTTGTATGGTAATTTTTTTTTCAGAAAACGATAAAATGACAAGATTTGCAGTTTTTTTTAACACATACTACCGGGGCTATCCCTGTTTTTTTTTTTTTTTTTTGTTTTTTTTAGGAATTTAACATGCACATTAGCAGCAATAGACTAACTCAGAACCAATCTCTGGCATTGAAGCATCTAATGAGTGTGCGCAAAAGTCATTGTGAAGGGGAAAGGTAGATCCTGTGTGATCATTTGTGTATAGAGGTGTTAACTGGCATTGTAATCGTGCCTGTGATGATAATGAGCCTTCTGAAAAGTCGTCAGTAAAGAGCAGGAAGTACAGTGACAATTTAAAAAATAAATAAATTAAAAAAAAAATGATATCCTGATGACACATTCTCTTTTAAAGCCTATAATAACTAAAATGGTCTCATATTTTGATCACATTTTTCTTAAAAAAAAAATGTATCCAATATGGAATGAACTGGTAATTCATACATAAGAGCCCAGTGCATTTATCATTACATATATATCCAGTTTCATAAAGGCAGGATTGATAAATATAATTTCTCTTGGCCGTAGAGCGAGGAAAATGGTTAATTTGTTACAGCGGTGTCAATCGTTGATATATAAACTTTAAGTGCATATCAATACTTTCAGAAGGGTTATGAATTTGCAGAACAGATAAATTCTGCTATAAGAGCTCATTAAACCCACGTACATGGAGTCCTGCGCAGGTATCCATTCATCAACATTCATCTGAAAATGCTCCCCAGGTGCAGATCTACATTCAACTCAGACTGATACCGGCACCGTTCACCGTGCTGAAATGCAGCTAAATGATTGTATAGGAAGACAAACATCTGCATCGATCCGGCACTAAAACCAAGCCGTCCCGATGTCGCTGCGCTTGGCAATATACAGTGGCATGGTTAGTAATGGTGTGAGAGGTTCAGATCTGGGCACACTTATTGTTCCTAAGATACGGGAGTGTGATTTTGATGAGTTCAACAAGTTGATATAATTTAATATTTACCTGTAAAGTGATGACTAGTGATGAGCGGGCACTACCATGCTCGGGTGCTCGGTACTCGTAACTAGTGATGAGCGGGCACTACCATGCTCGGGTGTTCAGTACTCGTAACTAGTGATGAGCGGGCACTACCATGCTCGGGTGCTCGGTACTTGTAACTAGTGATGAGCGGGCACTACCATGCTCGGGTGCTCAGTACTCGTAACTAATGATGAGCGAGCACTACCATGCTCAAGTGCTCAGTACTCGTAACTAGTGATGAGCGGGCACTACCATGCTCAGGTGCTCGGTACTCGTAACTAGTGATGAGCGGGCACTACCATGCTCGGGTGCTCTGTACTCGTAACTAGTGATGAGCGGGCACTACCATGCTCGGGTGCTCTGTACTTGTAACTCGTGATGAGCGGGCACTACCATGCTCGGGTGCTCTGTACTGGTAACTATTGATGAGCGGACACTACCATGCTCAGGTGCTCTGTACTCGTAACTATTGATGAGCGGACACTACCATGCTCAGGTGCTCTGTACTCGTAACTATTGATGAGCGGACACTACCATGCTCGGGTGCTCAGTACTCGTAACTAATGATGAGCGAGCACTACCATGCTCGGGTGCTCAGTACTCGTAACTCGTGATGAGCGAGCACTACCATGCTCAGGTGCTCTGTACTCGTAACTAATGATGAGCGAGCACTACCATGCTCGGGTGCTCAGTACTCGTAACTCGTGATGAGCGGGCACTACCATGCTCGGGTGCTCAGTACTCGTAACTAGTGATGAGCGGGCACTACCATGCTCAGGTGCTCTGTACTCGTAACTAGTGATGAGCGGGCACTACCATGCTCGGGTGCTCTGTACTCGTAACTAGTGATGAGCGGGCACTACCATGCTCGGGTGCTCTGTACTCGTAACTAGTGATGAGCGGGCACTACCATGCTTGGGTGCTCAGTACTCGTAACTAGTGATGAGCGGACACTACCATGCTCAGGTGCTCGGTACTCGTAACTAGTGATGAGCGGGAACTACCATGCTCCGGTGCTCAGTACTCGTAACTAGTGATGAGCGAGCACTACCATGCTCGGGTGCTCAGTACTCGTAACTAGTGATGAGCGGGCACTACCATGCTCGGGTGCTCTGTACTCGTAACTCGTGATGAGCGGGCACTACCATGCTCGGGTGCTCTGTACTCGTAACTAGTGATGAGCGGGCACTACCATGCTCGGGTGCTCGGTACTCGTAACTAGTGATGAGCGGGCACTACCATGCTCGGGTGCTCTGTACTCGTAACTAGTGATGAGCGGGCACTACCATGCTCGGGTGCTCTGTACTTGTAACTAGTGATGAGCGGGCACTACCATGCTCGGGTGCTCGGTACTTGTAACTAGTGATGAGCGGGCACTACCATGCTCGGGTGCTCAGTACTCGTAACTAGTGATGAGCGGGCACTACCATGCTCGGGTGCTCAGTACTCGTAACTAGTGATGAGCGGGCACTACCATGCTCGGGTGCTCAGTACTCGTAACTAGTGATGAGCGGGCACTACCATGCTCGGGTGCTCAGTACTGGTAACTAGTGATGAGCGGGCACTACCATGCTCGGGTGCTCAGTACTCGTAACTAGTGATGAGCGGGCACTACCATGCTCGGGTGCTCAGTACTCGTAACTAGTGATGAGCGGGCACTACCATGCTCGGGTGCTCAGTACTGGTAACTAGTGATGAGCGGGCACTACCATGCTCGGGTGCTCAGTACTCGTAACTAGTGATGAGCGGGCACTACCATGCTCGGGTGCTCAGTACTCGTAACTAGTGATGAGCGGGCACTACCATGCTCGGGTGCTCAGTACTGGTAACTAGTGATGAGCGGGCACTACCATGCTCGGGTGCTCAGTACTCGTAACTAGTGATGAGCGGGCACTACCATGCTCGGGTGCTCTGTTCTCGTAACTAGTGATGAGCGGGCACTACCATGCTCGGGTGCTCAGTACTCGTAACTAGTGATGAGCGGGCACTACCATGCTCGGGTGCTCAGTACTCGTAACTAGTGATGAGCGGGCACTACCATGCTCGGGTGCTCAGTACTGGTAACTAGTGATGAGCGGGCACTACCATGCTCGGGTGCTCAGTACTCGTAACTAGTGATGAGCGGGCACTACCATGCTCGGGTGCTCTGTTCTCGTAACTAGTGATGAGCGGGCACTACCATGCTCGGGTGCTCTGTACTCGTGACGAGCAGTTGGATCCTCGAATGAGCGCAAATTGAGGACCCAAGTACAATGGAAGTCAATGGGGAACTCAAGCATTAAGCAGTGTGAATGTAGCTTATTGACACCAGCGTTTAATGTGAGTTCTACCAATTAAAACGTCTGCTGTGTCATTAAAATTACAAGCCCCGTACCCTTTAGATGAAAGTCAGTCCAAAGTGTCGCTATATGCAGCATAGTCTGTGTATGAGGGGCCACCCAACTCGTAGAGAAGGATCCAGCCGGTTGAATTTCAGCATTTGATCTTTTTGGTGTCCAGGAGATTAGCCACTAGCAGATCTCTCATACAGATGCAGGAATGCCCTGCAAGCTGAGTGTTCATGTGCACGGGAGAGTCTGGGGAGGTAGCTGTCGGCTGCAAGATTATTCGGTCAACAGCTATCTAAGACCCGCTTAACACGTCCGTGCAAAACACTGACGTTTTGCACAGACCGTGTTGATGGTGCGTATGGCCCTCCGTGTGCTGTGATTTGGGCACACTAGTGTTCACCGCGTGCTATCCGTGATAGCACACGGAGAGCAAGAACTTTTTACTCACCTGTCTCCGGCGCTACTGCTTCCGGTGAATATACATGTGCTTAATTAGCGGGCCTGGAAGCAACGCTGGAGACAGTTAAGACTAGAAAATAATTTTATTTCAAAGACACATGTTTTCTCCGGTACATGTCACACTGATGTCACACGGATCACATCAGTGTGTGGTTCGTGTTACATCAGTGCTCCTACGTGCGTGACATGCGAGCGCTCCACACAGACACATGTCCATGAGAAAACATGGATGGGAGTGCAGACTATTAAGTTTAATGGGTGTCTCCGGTACATATGAAAATGAACGTCATACGTACCGGAATCGCGGACGTGTGAAGGGGATCTAATGTGTATGTGGGCCTTAAAGGGAACGTGTCACATCCAAAAACACTAAATAGGCTTCATCTGCAAGTAAATGACTGTTAAAGATGCTTTACACGCTGCAACATCGCTAGCAATCTCGTTAGCGATGTGACCCGCCAGATCGCACATACGATTTGCCGAGATCGCACATGTGACCGGCGCTATAAAAATGACACATGCGATCTCGGCAGATCGCATCTGCGATCTGGCGTGTCACATCGCTAACGAGATCGCTAGCGATGTCACAGCCTTGTAAAGGACCCTTTAGGCCTAAGACACACGGCATGAAAATCGGAGCAAAACATTGCATTCCACTCAGACCAATATTAGCCTGTGTGCCAGCACCCATGAGCGATTGTTTTATCGGTCCGATTAGGGCTGAAAAAATAATCGCAGTATGCTGCGGGTGCAATGCGATCCTTGTTTCTCTCGCACCCATTCAAGTCTAGGGGGCAAAAGAAAAATCGCACTGCACTCGCAGTACAGCGGTGTACCGCAAGTGCAGGGCAAGAATGTCAATAGCGGCTACGGAGGAGAGAGGGAAATAAACATCTCTCCTCCTCTGTGCCGGCCCGCCCCCCACAGCTGTGGTCCAGTCGCATGATCGGACTTCAGTCGCAGTGACACTCGCATGACACTTGGCTCCCGCTGTGCTGCCAACGTGAGCCGAGTGTCCCCCATGTGGCCCCGGCCTTAAGGCGGCGTTACACGCAACGATATATCGTGCGGTCGCATGAGCAATCGCACCCGCCCCCGTCGTTGGTGCGTCACGTTTCGCACAAAGTCGTTAAACCCCCGTCACACGTACTTACCTCCCTAACGACCTCGCTGTGAGCGGCGAACAACCTCTTCCTGAAGAGGGAGGGACGTTCGGCGTCACAGCGACGTCACACAGCGGCCGCCCAATAGAAGAGGAGGGGCGGAGATGAGCGGGACCTAACATCCCGCCCACCTCCTTCCGTCCGCATTGCCGGCGGGACGCAGGTAAGCTCTGTTCGTCGTTCCCGGGGTGTCACATGTAGCGATGTGTGCTGCCTCAGGAACGACGAACAACCGGCGCGCAGAAGGAGGAATGACTTTATGGAAATGAACGAAGTGTCAGCGAGCAACGATAAGGTGAGTATTTTTGCTCGTTAACATTCGTTCGGAGGTGTCACACGGTACGACATCTCTAACGATGCCGGATGTGCGTCACGAATTCCGTGACCCCGCCGACATATCGCACCGTGTAACGCCGCCTTTAAATTCTATGTAGCCGGCTGACTGGAGCAGCGGCTACAGGGAGAAAATGATGTTTTATTCTACCTGCATCTGCTCTCTTCCCTTCACCAGGGCGATACAGTCACTGCACAAATCCCTTTCACTTTGAAAGCCTGCATTGTGGCGTATGCGGATGCAGAGCTAGCTGTCAATCAAAATCCCGGGGAGTGGTTACAGCGCGGTCACTGTCAGGTTTGCAGTGAATGTACAATAGTCTCTAAAGTTCCAGTGAGTGGGACCAGGAGCCAAATCTTAAGTTGCCACTTGTTTTCTAATACTTTTCTTAGCTTGTTACATAGAAATAGCAATAAAGACACATTTAGCAAACGTTAATGGACACGTTCGTAACGAATGTCTCAGTTTCTAATTGTTCTTTCCATGGAGTTAATTAATGCAAATATTAAAAATCTCGCCATATGTAAAATAGGAAGTGACAGTAGGTTTACCGCAATGTTATTAACTCAAGACAATAGGAGCGGTAAGAAGAGAAGTGGGGAATAAATGGCTTGGAACTTGCAGCAAGTTGGAGAAGCCTCCTGCCAGGGAGATAGATGTGGAAGAGGAGGAACAGACAAAGAGAGAAGAGAAAGTGTTGTCTTTGTTTTCACTTCTACACATGACATGTCAGCAGCATGAAGGACACAACTTATTCCAGAACCGTGGATTGGCACCGCTTGTCAACACTTTGTAATGATGTTAAGTCAGCAGTATGTAGGATTTGGGATGCCACAATGTCTCCGTGTCTCCCGGGATGCATGTTTTAACTGTGCCACTTCACCAACTCCTCACTGAATCATTAAAAAAGAAAGTCTGCGTTTCTTCACTAAACCTGTAGCATCTGGCAGCTGAAAAAGTGCAGCCGAAACGAGCAACATGGTGCAGAGCATAGGAGAAATTTCATATTGTGACAACACATCAAAATAAATTGCTGTCAACAGACCCAAACACAGAGTGCTGTGATTTTATCTGACGTGTGAAGGGCTGAGACAGGCTGTCTTGACAAGTATTCCTGGAGCACCTGATATATACACAAGACAGTGATGTAAATCTGATTTGCCTGATACGAGTGTGTGGATACAGTTACAGCCGTAGAAAATATCCCTATGCCCTTATTATTCACACACACATGCTGGCCTTTGATTTTGGCTGCGGGTCCCTTTTAGTCGCCGGTCATTGTTGGCCAACCATATTGAAACGCTGTCCAACCTTGGCAGGGAGATGACATTTCTTTGGCCAACCCATTCTACCTGTACAACTAAGCAATGCTATAAAAAAAAAAAACCAAAAACACCAACAAATCTACATACTGATCTTTAGATTTTGTTGATCACTTCAGGCGCAAGCATTTTCAGAGGGTCCCTTTAAAGGAAGGTGTTGGAGTGAAGTGGAAGGCTGGCAACTCTTGCGCTTGCCACTCTGCCAAACAGATCTCAAGGGGTTTTCTGGACTTTGCCCTTTTACCCCTGCATAGGGATCTGGTCTTTTACAGGGGTTCCTTGGTTGGGTCAAAGGAGTGGTTGCTGACAAATAGAGCAAGTTGGGAGAGGGTGGTTAGAAACTTGCCTCAATTTTAGGAGGTCAGGAACAGGAACAGAATCATCAGACAGCAGGATAGTTTATACATGGGCCCAGGTCAGAAATTGGAATCCAACAGGCTGAATATAAGCTTAAGTAAAAAGTGAACCAGAATAGGGATAAACAATAACTGGCAGTATGCTAGGAGTTTAAGTAGGGTTTGATGCTTTCCTGTTGGCCACAATAGGGAATGGATTACACCTCCTGGACAATATCCACATCCATACTTAGAACTGGGCAGCACTACAGGTACCAGCTACAGTAGTTTCTCTTGCTTAACCAAGCCTTCATCTCCCAGAGCATCTGGTCATGGTATCACCACCATCCCCTGCACTGCCCAGAGCTTCTGGACATGATGTCTTCACTCTTTACCATCCCTTGCGCCGTCCTGAGCTTCTGGTCATAATGTCTCCACCATCCCCTGTGCTGCCCTGGGCTTCTGGTCATCACGTCTCCACCATTCCTTACGCCGCCCAAAGCTTCTGGTCATAATGTGTCCACCATCACCTGCGCCATCCAGAGCTTCTGGACATGTCTTCCCCATCCCCTGCGCTGCCAAAAGCTTCTGGTCATAATGTCTCCACCATCTCCTGCGCTGCCAAGGTCTTGTGGTCATGATGTCTCCACCATCCCCTGCACCTCCCAGAGCTTCTGGTCATGTCTCCACCATCACCTGTGCCGCCCAAAGTTTCTGGTCATGATGTCTCCACCATCCCATGCGTCGCCCAGAGCTTCTGGACATGATGTCTCCACCATCCCCTGCACTGATGTGTTCACCATCCCTTGCGCCGCCCAAAGCTTCTGGTCATGATGTTTCCACCATCCCCTGCGCTGCCGACCGAAGCAGATTTCATAGGAGCAGGCACGGTTGGAGATGTGACAAAAGGGAACATGTCAAATATTTTTGCCCCTCAAACCACCGCCTTTAACAGTCCTGGGTATTCTTAGTAGGCCAAATTGTTGCCTCATGTTGATGCCTACTCAGTAGACAAGTCATTAACCTTGTCCAAAGCCGGATGAGTTGGGATTATGGCGAGGCTAGCCATGCGTCACCACCTCCTTGATCACAAATGGGTAATTTCATACGTCACCCGTGCCTTTGATTACTAGAGGTACACTGTTTCCGTTACTCGCACCTGTTTCGATGAGTGTTAGGGAAACAGAGAAGCACAGCCACTCTCCACCTCAAGTGGTCAAAGCCTGGACATGGTTATTGGGGTCTCATCGATGAAGAGCTGAGAAATGAATAGGCCTTTAACCACTTGGAAGGAAATTCTTGTAATATTGAAGTTACTCAAATGTATTCGAAATGTAGAGACCATCTAAAGCAGCCAGGTAACTTTTTCGTAAAGTGTAGGATTAAGGATGCGGCATCTTTAAAGCAGTAGTTCTCACCTAGCACAGACAATCCATTTGGCACCTACGCAGAACCATTACATATCATTTAGGAATGTTACACAATCTCCCCCAGATTCTCGCCGTCCTACAAGTCTAAATAGTGCATATTTCATCTCGCCTGTGGCAGCCGAGAGCTCCGATTGATGCATCGAAATTTGACTCTCACTAGATCATCGTCTTGTGCGCATATTTTGCTTCAATCATCTCAACGCAGATTGTAAATGGTGGAGAGTGATTGGAGAAGAGCTGTGAAGAAAGAAAAGGGGAAAAAAACGCTGCATGTAATCTGCATGTCAGGGCGTTATGCATAATTCCGATTTTCCTCGATAGCTCTATAAAACAATATTTTGCTTGTGCTCCCCTGAGACATTATGCATGAAGTGAGTGGATTCACATTGCAATTTACATATATTGCAGCCTTAGTGCGAGATAGAGTAGAAAGCCACAAAAAGGGAGGATTTTTAACACTGCATATCTTCCTTTTCTCTAAAGCAAAAAAATGTAATTAATGCTGGGAGTTCTAGTTTTCCAACAGTGGGGAGCCACAGGTAAGGGACCTCCGGCGTGACATATTGTAGGTGAGATGCAACGTGGTGGATCCAGCAAAAATCCTTCAATCACGATGATGAGCCCTTACAATTCTACCATAGGGATAATAAAAAGGTAGATCTGTCATCATTTAGGATGCTCCTTAATTTGCATATATTTTAATGACATTAATCCCCCTACCCCTCCTCCCAAAAAAAAAGACCCCATTGAGTTTTATTGACTACTCCTTTAGACACTTTCATGTTTAGCACTGCCGAACTTTCCTCTGTTTGGGTTTTCAATGGACAAAGTGGACAAAGCCGCTGATAAACTTCTTCTCTGGTGGCGGCTTATTTCTCGGACATCCGCCAGAACCCAAAATGATAGTCCAACTAAGGAGTACCGTAGTGTACATTTCTGGAATAATTTACACCACTTTTGTGGCCTAATTTATCATCCGGGCTTTGCCATGCCCCTTCCCGCATAACCTCCACCAACTTTGGCGGAACTGTTTGTAACTGACGTAAATACTCAAAAAGGCACAACGTTTTTGCACAACTTCCAAGTTGCAGAAAATGTTTGCAACATTTAACTCCAGAATACTATGAAAAACTATTTAATGAATGAGGGATTTAGGCTATGTTAACACACATTTTTTTTTCCCTGCAGCCAAAATTGCTCTCTTGGCAGTAAAAATGATACCCTCAAAACAAAGATTCTGTTGTGTTTTTTGCTTCTTTTGTTTGGCGCAATTACGCTGCTTTTTTGTGAGTTTTTGCTGATTTTGCTTGGTGCGTTTTGTGCTATTTTTTTGTCTGTTTTTGCTGCTTTTGTTTGGTGCGTTTCTTCTGCTTTTTGTGTGTGGTTTCTACTTTTGTATGTTGTGTTTGTGCTGCTTTTTTATGTTTTTGATTGATACTTTTGTGCTGCTTTTTTTGTGTTTTTGCTGCCTTTGTTTGGTGCGTTTGTGCTGCTTTGTGTGTTTTGCTGATTTTGTTTGATACATTTTTGCTGCTTTTTTGTCTTTTTTTCTGCTTTTTGTTTGGGTTGCCTTTCGGTGTTTTTGCTGCTTTTGTTTGGGTGTGTTTTGCTGCTTTTGTTTGGTGTGTTTTTGCGGCTTTTTTGTGTGTTTTTGTTGCTCTTTTTGTGCAGCTTACATGTGTGATTTGTCTATAGTACCTGTTTAACAAAGTTATCTGTAATCACCAAAAATACTGAAAATCTCATTAAAAAAAATCTCTTTTTTTGCTGCTTTTTTAGTTATGTTTTTGCTGCTTTTGTTTGGTGCATTTTGCTGCTTTTTTTTTTGAGTGTTTTTGCTGCTTTTTTGCTGCTTTTGTGGGTGTTTTTTCTGCTTTTGTTTGGTGCATTTTGCTGCTTTTTTTTTGAGTGTTTTTGCTGCTTTTTTGCTGCTTTTGTGGGTGTTTTTTCTGCTTTTGTTTGCTGCGTTTTTGCTGCTTTTCTGTGTTTTTGCTCCCTTTTTGCTGCTTTTTTAGGTATATTTTGCTGCTTTTGTTTGGTGGATTTTTGCTGCTTTTTTGTGTGTTTTTGCTCCCTTTTTGGGTATATTTTTGCTGCTTTTGTTTGCTGCATTTTTGCTGCTTTTCTGGGAGTTTTTGTTGCTCTTTTTTGTGCAGATTACATGTGTGATTTGTCTAAAGTACCTGTTTAGTAAAGTTATTAAAGGTGTTCACCAAAAATACTTAAAAATCTCATCAAAACCTGTTTCGCTGCATTTTTTTTTTTGCAGAATTTTTGTACTTTCTCATTGATTTCCATCTGTGAAAAAATGCAGAAAAAATTAACATTATACATTACAAATTAAGCCAGGAAAAAAAAAGTGTTGATGAGATTTCTGAATTTTTATAGCTTTTGCTGGTACTGTTAAAAGCTGCTTCTTTTCTGCAGGAAAAAATACTGTGTGTGAACATAGCCTTAGAATTTAGAAACCCCATCTGACAACCTATGGATTTATTTGCTTTGATGACGACCGTGCGGGTTGTCAACGGAGGGTCTTGGAGACTAAAACCGTACAGCTAATGGAAGAATAGAAAAATGTGGCATAAAAGGAGAAGTCAAGGACTCGAATTTAGCGACGATCATTTGATTCTAGGGGGAAATACTCGGTGATTGTGCCTGTGATGTACGAAGAAGAAATCATCGTCGTCTTGATATCACTCAGGTTACGCTCCTTTTTTTATATAAAGCCAAGGTACCGGAAAGCCGTAACTTCAGAAGAGCCGGCGAACACCTCTTACCAGGGCTTTTCTAGTAATACCTCGATTTTTCTGTTAAAACGCGAGTCGCCTTTTTTCCTGTATTGTTATTTTATCCCTTAAAGGCTGCTAATGAGAAATAGAGCCTCATTATGATTTTAAGGATGAGAGAGGAATGCTTTTAATTAATGATATGTAAATGCTCTTGAATTGATTATGTTAGAATATCAAGAGAGATGGGTAGAAGCTGTGGTGTAATATATTTTAATTAAGAATTAATTAAAAATGATGGCAATTTCATAAAGCCTTGCAGAAAATAGTGGGAATTTACTTTCTGTCAGGAGTAAATTAGCTCGTGATTAAATAAAAGGGCCTTGCATTAATAGCAGAGTTATTTTTACATTGCGCAATGAAAAATTGCACCATTTTCCTAAAATATAGAATCTACCGTTCCAAGCATTTTATTCAATGTTGCAAAGATTAAAAAAAAAAATTAAAAAAAAAATAAAACTTTGGTAAAAAGTTATCCGAAGACAAAGCGGACACATTAAAGAAGCCTATCCATAGCCAGCTGTCAACTCACCTCTCCAACCAAACATCACAGGATACAGTAGATGGATCATGATGTCTGCGCCGTGTTACATCTTCCCAGGTGACAGTCAACTCTTCTCTCGTAATATATGCCTGGCTCCTGTCCATACTTTAATATGACATCCCAGGGTTAGTAGCATCACTTGTGCAAGGTGACCTGGCGGGTAACGTGGGACACCTGTTACTAGTACGCGAAGAAGAACGAGACAAAGGAGAAAGAAAAATAGCAAAAAAAAAAGCCCAAAAAAAGAAGTAAAATCCAAACTATAATTTTTTGTTAATCTTGTCCTATAATAGGTATGTTGCAATATAAACCTTTCCTGTAATAGAGCATATGGACATCATACATGGTTGGGCGTTGAGCGTGAGCAAAGCCCCCAGACCCAATAAGGTCACCTTATAAAGTAATGGTGCCCTTTGAGTTAAGGCCCCGTTACACGCAACAACGTATCTAACGATATATCGCCGGGGTCACGGATTCCGTGCCGCACATCTGGCATCATTAGCGACGTCATTGTATGTGACAGCAAGGAACGACCGTTAATGATGGAAAATACTCACCTTATCGTCCATCGTTGATACGTCGTTCCTTTTCAAAAAAATCGTTGATTGTAGAGATCGCAGGTTGTTTGTCGTTCCCGAGGCAGCACACATCGCTATGTGTGACACCTCGGGAACGACGAACTACAGCTTACCTGCGGCCACCGGCAATGAGGAAGGAAGGAGGTGGGCGGGATGTTACGTCCCGCTCATCTCCGCCCCTCCGCTTCTATTAGGCGGCCGCTTAGTGACGCCTCTGTGACGCCGCACGAACCGCCCCCTTAGAAAGGAGGCGGTTCGCCGGCAACAGTGTTGTCGCTAGGCAGGTAAGTCCGTGTGACGGCTCAAAACAATTTTGTGCGCCACGGGCAGCGATTTGCCCGTGACTCACAAACGACGGGGGCGGGGACGATCGCTAGTGATATATCGCAGCGTGTAACGGGGCCTTTACTCTTCCACCTTTATTCCAACACTAATTTTTGTTAACCTTGTCTTATAATAGGTATGTTGAAATATAGATCTTTTCTGTAATAGAGCTTATCGACATCGTACATGGTTGGGCGTTGGTGGCAGTGGCATAGCGTGGGCAAAGCCCCCAAACCCAATAGTGTCACCTTACAAAATAATGATGCCCTTGGAATTACTCTTCCACCTTTATTCCAACACCAAATTTTTGTTAACCTTGTCTTATAATAAGTATGCTTCAATATAGACCTTTCTTGTAAAAGAGCATATCGACATCATACATGGTTGGGCGTTGGTGGCAGTGGCAAAGCAAGTATTGTGCACTCAAACCCAGTAGTGTCTCCTTACAAAGTGATGATGCCCTTTGATGCCCTTCCACCTTTATTCCAACACCCATAAAAATAAAAGTTTTATACTGGCCCAATCTGAGTGACCGAGTTCTAGGCTTCTCATTTGGAGTGGGAAGGCACAGACAGTGACGTGATGCCAGCACTGAGATGATGACATCTTGAGGAGGAGGAAGCCTATGGCCACTTGTGATCAACAGGACAGAGTGGTGGAGCAGGAAGCCTATGGCCACTTGCGATCAACAGGATGGAGAATGGTGGAGCAGGAAGCCTACGGCCACTTGCGATCAACAGGATGGACAATGGTGGAGCAGGAAGCCTACGGCCACTTGCGATCAACAGGATGGAGAGTGGTGGAGCAGGAAGCCTACGGCCACTTGCGATCAACAGGATGGAGAATGGTGGAGCAGGAAGCCTATGACCACTTGCGATCAACAGGATGGAGAATGGTGGAGCAGGAAGCCTACGGCCACTTGCGATCAACAGGATGGAGAGTGGTGGAGCAGGAAGCCTACGGCCACTTGCGATCAACAGGATGGAGAGTGGTGGAGCACGAGCCTATGGTCACTTGCAATCAACAGGACAGAGATTGGTGGAGCAGGAATCCTATGACCACTTGCAATCAACAGGACTGAGAGTGGTGGAGTCGGAAGCCTATGGCCACTGGTTGTTGAGGTTGTCCCCTCAATTATTTTTTTCACCAAGTTGTGGCTCTCACCAATAATGACCGCAATGTAATCTGCTGGGCTCTGCTGGCCACTTTAGAAGAGTTTGTCCTGATTCTTTGCCTTTTGAAAGGAGGATTTCAGCCAGAAGTTGCATGTATCTCTTCTCCACTGGATAGTCGAGTCTATCGCATATGATATTACAGTTGTCACATATACAGTGGGTAAGAGATCAATGCTTCTGGCTGGAATATCCCTTTCAAAACGCAAGAAAAATACCCAAAATGTATATACCCAATAGCAAGTAAATAGCAATAGTACAGGTAAGTAACATAGGGTATTTAGTAGTGATGAGCGAGCATGACCTTGCTCAGGTGCTCGATACTCGTAACAAAGGTCCTTAAGAAGTCATCATCAGGATATAAACGCTGTGGACCCCTAGCAGAGTGGGGGCCTGTGAACTTTCCCAGTTTGCTCTCCGTTCCTCCTAATGCCAGTCCTGCATATTAGCCTGTCTCCTGTTCTTTTAGACTTCTGAATTTAAGAGACCTTTTGTCACATGACTGTGAACTCATCAAAGGTCCTTAAAACAATCTTAACCTCGAAATACAAACTTTGGGGTCTCTAAAAGAATGGGGGCCATGAGAAATTACGCAGTTTGACTCACGGTAAAATCGACCCTGACTTAAACTAGAGCCTATATTTGGAGTAGGGCCTATATATCAAGCATACTCGAAAAGCCTGTCAAACCAAGCTAGGGCTTATTTTCGGCGAACACGGTATTTGGAAACTGAGGTTGCAGAACATGGTCCTGTCCCAGTTGTTGAGTAGGAGGAGGAGGTCTACTTTAATCTACTGATGCCCTGATACAACCTTTGCACCTTAGTTCTTAGAGATCATCAGGTTTTTTGGGGAACATAGTCTTGACACTTTATGGATGGACGATAGAACTTGATGCATCCATGTGGTTATGGATTTATATGTGCGGCTTTTTGGCACATTTATTCATTTTCTCTCTAATTATGCATGTGCCCTCTGTATGATATCCTACATGGTGGGCATGCTATGCTCCACCCACATTCTCTTTATAGAGCTAAATGGTACAAATAAAAATAATAATTGGCAAGCCAGTGATATCGTGGCGGTGTTAAATGTCGGAGTGGCGTTCCCCCACCTCTGAGCGCCGCCTGGCAGGACTGCCGACGGCACGTTCTGCTCTCTGCCTCCTGTGGCATTGTGCCTCCAGTTTGGAGTGAAGGAACATTCCCGATCTCCATACACGCCATGGGTTCAGCAGCACTTAGCCCTGGGAGGGAAGCAAAGACTATCTCTGAAATGTTTCTAAATTGACTTCACACCCATCGGAGCATCAGGGTTCATTCTCTTTAAGTATTCTCTTCCTCACCACGATGCCACCTAATTGCTTCTTGAATAATTTCAACGTTTCTGCCTGGACAGTTGTGCCCGCCGGCCCAACCGCATTTCCCATTCTCCTTCGCGCGAAGCGTTTTTCTGCTCCTGCCTCGCATTAGCGTTGGTCGTAATCTGTTGTTCTATCTCTGTTTGTGCTCATTTTGCTTTTTTTTTTTTTTCTTTTTCTTCGCCAGCGTTCCCAACAACTAATAACTTATATTTACATCTACATCTCGGTGATTTGCATTAGAACTGATTTTTAGTTCATTATCCGCTTAGTGAATAATTTCTTCTCCGATTATATAACATTTAAAACGCGTTAGTGATGTTTATTGCTTCTTTCTATCATTAAGACGTTTCTGTACCATGGCGCCTCTTCTGCTAAAGATCCAGTCTACTGTACCCTTTCAATTGGAACAAAATGTGTGTGTATATCTATTATATAAAGCGGAGTGTTTATGTGTGTATGTACTGTATGTGTACATGTGTATGTGTGTATGTCCGCTAAAGAAATCCGCACCGCCGCATTTACAATCACGCAATTTTGCACAGACGCCTCATGTGACTCAGGGAACGTCATAGACTATGTTTTGATGGGGAAAATTTAACCCTGCGCTTTACAGTTACTCCCCAAAAACCTGCCTCCATTAAAGTCAATAGAGCTGCGAGCTATTAGGTTAATAATAGCAGCTGTGATTGGTTGCTATAGGAACAAAGGACATTATTAGTATAAGAAGCTTATGTGTGAGGTAATAAGATGTCAGTGGGGAGACAGACAGAGAGAGACAGACAGAGACAGACAGACACAGACAGAGTAAGAGGCAGACAGACAGGGAAAGAGAGAGGCAGAGACAGACAATCAAAGAGACAGAAAGAGGCAGACAATCAAAGACAGACCGGCACAGAAAGGGAAAGAGATAGGCAGAGACAGACAAGGAAAGAGACAGAGGCACACAGACACGAAAAGAGACAGAGAGAGAGAGAGACAGACAATCAAAGAGACAGACAGTCAAAAAAAGGGAAAGAGACAGACTGGGAAAGAGACAGACTGGGAAAGAGACAGACGACGGGGAAAGAGACAGACGGCGGGGAAAGAGACAGACGACGGGGAAAGAGACAGACGACGGGGAAAGAGACAGACGACGGGGAAAGAGACAGACGACGGGGAAAGAGACAGACGACGGGGAAAGAGACAGACGACGGGGAAAGAGACAGGCGACGGGGAAAGAGACAGGCGACGGGGAAAGAGACAGGCGACGGGGAAAGAGACAGGCGACGGGGAAAGAGACAGGCGACGGGGAAAGAGACAGGCGACGGGGAAAGAGACAGGCGACGGGGAAAGAGACAGACGACGGGGAAAGAGACAGACGACGGGGAAAGAGACAGACGACGGGGAAAGAGACAGACGGGGAAAGAGACAGACGTGGAAAGAGACAGAAAGAGACAGGGAGAGAGACAGTTACTATCCCGGGCAACGCCCGGGTACTACAGCTAGTATATATACTATACTGCATATATACTATATAAAGTGTGTGTTTTCCCAAATTTTTGCAATTTTTCTTTCAAGGTGTATTAAACAAAAGCTTCTTTTTTTTCCCCCCTGCATTAATCGACAGACCCTCCACGCTATCCATGCACCTAATTAGCCATCAAATATGCACGCGAAGGGTTAAACCAAAGGCAAATTATATATGCGTACCTGCCAGCCAACTCTTGTCACACACCCATCAGCCGGAAAACATTAAATGAGTCGGAAAACATTAGCTAGATATGACAGCGGCAGCTTTTAAAGCATTTAATGCGTCTGCTACCACTCAAACCACAATGACCTCCCAGGACTGGGGGTCTTTTCTGGGGGGGGGGTGGCGGCGTGTGAATGAGGGGGGTGCAGTTTGTTTTAAAAGAATGAGCGCTAAGGGATGGGGGGAGGATAAAGGTGGTGATAATTGTAGGAATAAGAGAACCCAGGTCTCGGAGCTTCATATCATCGCGGTCTATGAGAGGTGACGGTGGTGTGGTTTGCCGAGATGTAAAGGTAGACTGTGGTCAAGTGAGGTTAATGGGTAGCGCTGTCATATTCTGCGTTTAAAAACCATCATTTTGGGACCGGGACGTGCCGTGTGTGATCCGTTGCCGGTTGACATCCATTGAGTGCCAAGGTGATGCATGCCACGTTGGTGCCCTGGAAATGATTTGTCCCTCTCCTTTTGTGTTCCTTGACATTAAAGAACCTGCAGCAAAAGATCCAGTAACAAAAGGAACATTTCTAGCTTGGCGAAGGACTGCGTTGTAATTATACAGTTCTTAAACCTTCAGACCCCCTGGCTGCTTCCCCCCCCCCCCAAGCTGTGCGCCAGTCACATCGCACCCCTGCCGACTCCCCATGCCTTCCCAGGAATCCTTCCTCACACCACCCTCTGTGTTACAATCTGCCAGCGCAGATATAATTGCCGGGTAGCTCCTCTTTCTCTTCTCTCCCCGTCTCTCGTTCTGAGCCTGTTAAAGTTGGAGCTGACACTGCCCTATGAATCTCCTGTCAAAAACCGTACAACCTGAGCTCTTAACCCTAAATGTGCAGAACCCGCCATTGCCACCGAGCCTGGAGTCCTCGACACAAGAACAAGACACTAATTGTTTTTTCTTCATTTTCTGTTTATTACATGTTCAATCGAATCCTTACATCATATTTTTTTTGTATATTTGCCTACATTATACTCTTATGTTTTGGAGTGTTACGAAGAATCCTTCATTTACTTTGGTCGCCTCCAAGCTCTGCTTAGATGACGTGTTTTCGGTTATTATACTGCTGTTTTTAGATTGCTAAAATAATGAAACATGTTCAGAATATACATGGTAGGCGGAGGGGCATCAGAGAAGGGAGACCATTTTTCGATTTTGGGCATCCGAGAAGGGAGGCCATTTAGATTTTTGTTGTGATGCCACTTGTCACCTGCCATTAAAGTGGTTGTCCACTACTCCCCCCGAGAGTAAAAGAACAAGTTTTTCAATAGTGTAGTGCTGGCGTCTCTGCTGAGACACCGACTTACTTATCGCCTTGGCTGGGTCACGTCCTCCCCCGCACTCTCCCGGCCATCCACGTTTGCTGCTGCCTCCTTTCCCTCCCGGGCCCTGTACATGCCGCATAGGATTCCCAGGAGTGCACCTAAGATCTAAGATGCGCACGCGCACACACACGGACCCTCCTCTTAGAGAGCCGGCGCTCCATTTCCCGGAAATGTCTAAAGGGGGCTTTACACGCAAGGACGTCACTAACGAGATGTCATTGGGTTCACGGAATTCGTGACGCACATCCGGCCTATTTAGCGACGTTGTTGCGTGTGAAATGTACGAACGACCGCTAATGATCAAAATTACTCACCTAATCGTTGATCGTTGACAAGTCGTTCTAATCCCAAATATCGTTGATGGTGCTGGACGCAGGTTGTTCGTCGTTCCTGAGTCAGCACACATCGCTACCTGTGACACCCGAGGAACAACACCTTACCTGCGACCTCCGGCAACGAGGTGGGCGTTACTTTCTTTTGAATGCTCTCCGCCCCTCCGCTTCTATTGGACGGCTGCCGTGTGACATCGCTGTGACGCCGCACGAACCACCCCCTTAGAAAAGAGGCGGTTCGCCTGCCACAGCGACGTTGCTAGGCAGGAAAGTATGTGTGATGGCGACTAACGATATTGTACGCCACGAGCAGCGATTTGCCCGTGACGCACAAACGACGGGGGCGGGTGCTGCGTGTAAAAGCAGCCTTAAGGCTGAGAGGTACTGTGTATTTAATGCACCCTCCCATAAGGGAAGGTGACTGTGCAATGCCTTAGTTAATCAGTCAGTCTCTAGTCTGCTAGTTTGTTGTCAGGTCCTGTGCTTCTGTCCCGTTATCCCTGTGTCCGTCACTTTACAACTGCCCTCCCTTATCTATCTGCCCCTGTCGTGTTCACCATACCTGTCTGTACCCGCCTGCCTGTCTGCCCTGGACATCTCTCTTGTACCTGCCTGCACCTGTGTCCGTAGCGGAGTATGTCTGCTCTCCTGGGGGTCAGCTACCACAGTCCTGGTCACGTCCCTGGGAGTGGTACCTGGCATCCACCTCATGGTGGGCACTTAGTTAAGCCTGTCCCTCTAAAGGATAAGCCTGGGTCCCCC
The DNA here is from genome assembly GCF_048569485.1 of Anomaloglossus baeobatrachus. NCBI lineage: Eukaryota > Metazoa > Chordata > Amphibia > Anura > Aromobatidae > Anomaloglossus > Anomaloglossus baeobatrachus. The sequence continues at coordinate 192,388,003 of NC_134361.1, forward strand.
CTGTGGTCCACTAATCCCGCTCGCTACCCATACATTGGCCGTAAACCTTACAAATAGTCCTAGGATCCCTGGCCTGGCTCCTTGCTTCCCAGTCAGCAGACGTTGATTGACGTTGATTGATTGAGCCCGAAGATACTCTGTTCCTTCTGCCGGCCTCTTGGCGGCCAGCATCGCTTCCCGACTGTAGCCAATCAGCATCTATGGCTACAGTATTGACATTACATCCGCTCAGCTGTCAAGTGACACCACCCCCAAGGATCCTGGTAGAGGACACGGACCCAAAAAGGGAGGAATGGCACCGGTTTGGGAGATGAGTATCTGATTTTGTTTTTCAAAGCACTCTATTGTGGGGTCATTGAAAAAGTTTTTAAAGTAGTGGAGAACGTCTTCAACATTCATAGTCTTGGAAGAGAACAATTCCTTGAGAAAATACATGAGTTATCTCAACACGTTCTATAAAATTTTACTCTGCTAGATGACTGTTTTGACCCAGCTGATATACTTGTCTTAGCGGTGGCCCTCAGCTCTCTTCGTTAAGACCTCCTTACCTGGTCTTTAGTATTAATAGCCTATCCTCAGGATAGATGAGCTCCTTGCACCTCCCCCCGAGGAACTACATATATGAACGGTACTACAGGATCATACGATTGAATGGGAGATTATCAATATTGGGGGAAAAAAAAAACCTTTTATGTCAAAGCCAAGTCTTTGAGGAGGATTTGGAGATTTTGTACCTAGTTTCGACTCCAAAATCTCAGCCCTTACCTCAAGTGTGTTCAGCCATAAAGTCCAAGCCCAAGGGAACGAGGACGTCCGTAGAGAAATCCACTGAAATGATGGTTCCAACTCTTATTATTTCCATAAAGAAGTGTATCTTCATACTCTTAGGTGGGCACTTGGTGGGCACACAGTGAGGGGTAATTAACAGTGATCTGGTAATTCTATATTAGAAAACCTTTTTTGAGGGGGTCCTTGATTCTTCTCCTTCTCTGTAGGTGGGTTTTCTCTGATATTGAATTCTTTTCTTTTTTCCTTTCTTAGATCTTTCTATTCTCCGCGCCTCTTGCCAGCAATAACAATCACACAGTATGCGGCAGAGCTGATTATACTGCTGCTGGCTCTATGTGGTTTTTCATGACAGATATTTTTAATTTATAGTCACAATCACTCCGAGGCTCTGTTCACACCAGAATTTGGAACCAAAAATGGAAATTGGGAAATAACTCCAGGAGGGGGAAATTTGGGGTGATTTTAGTTGTTTTTTTTTCCACTGTGAACTATATTCTTTTTAAATTAGTGTATGTTGCATTTTATTTTTGGGTAAAACAATTTTGTGGGGGTAAAGTATGGTACAAAATGATAGAGAAGGAGCATACTATTTGTTATTTAACAAAAAAAAACCCAAACTAAATTGAACATTAGGCAGCAAAGTGACATAATTAGGAATCTGCCAGCAGGTTTTTGCTATGTAATCTAAGAGCAGCATGATATAGGGGCAGAGATGCTGACTCCTGCGATGTTTCACTTTTTGGGTTCTGAGAGCAGCATGATGTAGGGGACAGATATGCTGATTCCTGCGATGTTTCACTTTCTGGGTTCTGAGAGCAGCATGATGTAGGGACAGATATGCTAATTCCTGCAATGTTTCACTTTCTGGGTTCTGAGAGCAGCATGATGTAGGGAGATATGCTGATTCCTGCTTTGTTTCACTTTCTGGGCTGCCTGCTGTCATTTTGATGGAAACACTGTTTTCTCTGCTGCAGAACTCAGAATGCTGAGCTCTGTATAACCCCGCCCTCACCACTGATTGGCAGCTTTATGTCAATGAACAGTGTACACAGCTGCCAATCAGTGGTTAGGGCGGGGTTACATAGAGGAGGAGGGCTAGGAGCCACAAGACACCTATTAGTGTATTGATAATCTCCTGCTGATAAAAGACAGATTTTATTCAAACTGCAACTCACAACCTATCAAGTGATCTACTGCCAGAATCTCGGTCTCTGCCCCTATATTTATTTACTCACTTATATAGTGCTATTAATTCCACAGCGCTTTGTAATTAAGCCACCATTGAATTAAGTCCCCATTGGGGCTCACAATCTATATTCCCTATCAGTATGGTCTTTGGAGTGTGGGGGAAACCGGAGAAAACCCACGCAAATATGGAGAGAACATACAAACTCCTTGCAGATGTCATCCTTCCACTTCTCCCAAATAGAGACACATTTCTCTGTGTGGTCATTTTCCTGATTCATATACATCTGCGCAGTTGTGATTTGAAATCCTACTCCGTGACCCTGAGAGAGACCCGGAGGTCTCCCCCAACAGTATTTGAACCCGGGACCCCAGCGCTGCAAGACCTGAAGTACTAACTTAGTGCTATTAATTCCAAATCCCTTTACTGACATCACCACTGTCCCCATTGGGTCTCACAATTTACACTCGCTATCAGTATGGTCTTTGAAGTGTGGGTGGTAACTGGAGAACCCGGAGGAAACCCACACAAACATGGGGAGAACATACAAACTCCTTGCAAATGTCGTCCTTGGCAGGATTTGAACCAAGGGCCCCAGTGCTACAAGACTGCAATGCTAACCACTGAGCCACTGTGCTGCCCCTGTATATCATGATGCTCTCAGCTGTACCCACCTATAGCAGGAGTTTGCTTCAAATAACACTGCCATATTAAAGTATCATCTATTTTATATTCTATCTTATAAAAAGCTATAAACAGCGTAAAAGCCAAGCGAAGGACAATGTCATCCCGTTTACTGCCAAGGCAGCAGCTTCTTCAGTAGCACTTCACAGTCGGGGAGTAATAATTACGCTCATTGAGATGCACACAAGTGACTGGTTTTACTAACCCACCAGTGCTAGAATTGAGAGCTGGGGAGAACTGGAGGAGAAGTCTTAAGAGCAGCTTAGGATGGCTCAGGATGGGGGTAGTCATGTGGGTCGTAATGTTGATTCACCCAGAGACCCCCGTAATATAGGTACAGGACCGGAAGCACCTTCATCAGGACCAGCGTTTTTCACAAACAAATTTTCAACCTCAAGTTTCTTTTTGAAAGGTTTTTCCATTTGTGCCTTTGTCCTGTTGATCAGTTCGGTTCCTCGGGGGTCAGTTCCCTACAGATCACATCCTATGGATAGGCGTTTTCTTGAAAAGTCCTTTTAATCATTTTATTTAATCTAAAACATATAAATATGTATTTTTTTCCTATAGCATTTAGTTTCAAGGAAAGTATTATGGGGGGGGTGACTGGGCATGACAATGGTGCGTGAACAGATTATTTTGGCTCTGTTGTGGCATGTGAAGGCAACAGTTAAAAGAAATGCATTGACATGTGCTTAATTAGTAATATACACAGTATATTCTTCATCTGTCACGAGTGTCCTGATCTTAGATATCTGCTGTACAAGGGAAGGTATTTTGTCATAGTTGTGTAACAGTATGGGTGGAGAGACTTACCCTCACATTAGAGGACCCTAGCTATCCCTATTCCCAGACTTACCTCTGATGGTGAGGATCTCTGGGCCGCCTTCCTTGCCCTGCTCCTTACCAGCACTGATCTTATACCCCCTTCCCCCCAATCCCTGGGGAGGGTCGATGCAGAAATGATAAAGCCAACAGAAATAGACAAACAGAGGAAACCAAATCTCTATCTCATGGCACACACACACACACACACACACACACACACACACACACACACGTATAAGACAAAAAGAGCTTAGGAAAAAAATAAAAGCAGAGAGGAAACAACAAGAGAACTCCCAACAACTCCACGCACAAAGTAATACAATCGTCAGCAGGACTGCGATACAACAGCACACGGACCAGTTTAGCAAAAACTATAGTCGGCATAGGAAGACAGGCTCCTCCTTCTTAAAAAAGGCGGGGAGTGACTATGATAGGTCTCCCACAACCTGTGATCCAAGAAGTAAGCAGAAATTAACTCCTGCAAGCCCGATCATTAATGAGAGCACAGCTGGTCGATGCCCAAGCCTGTCTGTGTAATTCAGGAGTGTCAGACTCTGCAGTGTGAACAGTGTCAGATGCCGCCATGACACTTAGCGACTTTAAAGCCAAACCCCGTGTGACAAGCTGTATGTAAAGGGGTTGGTGAAGGCTGACTTGCTCATTTTAATAACTAAGCAAGCCCCCTCTTATATCTATAGATTCAGGTCACATTGATGGTGATATCTTCGTTTGCACCCTATGAAAAGATCGTGTGATCGGTGGCAGTAACTTGGGGCACCTACTGAATATCCTACTCAAGATCGGCAAGGTGTTCAGCTATCTCGGTCATATCATAGCCTTCTGGAGCCATTAACAGTGGTCTCTTATTAGACCTTAAGAAAAATTACTCTTGCGTCTTACCAGAATAATATGCTCAATATTCGGCATTACCGCGCATTCAGGCTTCTTTCTGGATACACCAGTGCGCTAACTGTTGCTTTTTTCCTTTTACGTGGGCAAGTACCGAGCTTTGGAAGGGATTCTGCCCTAGTTACCTGGCATGGTATTTTTTAGGTGCTTCTCCCTGGAACCGGCTGCAATATATCACTGTCAACCCAGTGCCCTCCGCACCTTGGATCTTCAAAACAGGTGCCCGGGCGGCACTCACCGCAGCAGCTGAACAATCCTGACACACTGTCCCCGGTGGAGGACCGAGGTGAGGCACGGTTGGAAGGCAGAGAGATTGGCGTCACTGTCTGCTGCCTCCTTACAAGGGGAAGCCTGATTAAAACTGAAAGGAGGAATTTATCGTTAGCTGTCGACACAGGCAAAAGTAATCCAACGGTGCGGGGCGCGGGCGGACCCGGCACACTTTGTGCGCCTCTTGTTACTCGCCCCTAAACATTACGACACAAGAGGGGCTTGCAAATAAAGAAAGAGGGGTTTATACAAAGGAAACCGGTGCTTGAAATACATAATTCCGATCCAAATATTGAGTCCTATAGTAAAGAATTCATGCCTATAGGAATTATTGACCACCGCATACATGCTTTGGGTCAGGAAGGAGTTAAGTGCGTTAAACAACGTGCTGTTTCCATCAGACTCATTTCCATTGTCACGGCGGTCGTTTGCAGCACAGACTAGTGGAACGGTGGCCGTCCCCGTCACCGGGAGGGGGTGGATGTGGCGGGATGTAATGTAGGCAGTGACACAGGGACAGTGTAAATATCCCAGTGCGGCACAGGGGAAATTAGATTTACTCCAGCAGCTTGAAATCAAGGACAGGCAAGTGCCCTGTGCGTATTACTGTAATAAAGACACACTGTTCCTTGTATAACGCTACAAGCCACCCCTGGTGTGTAATACCGCAATATAGATGCCCAGCACTGTACATTTAATACTTGAAAATGGATATGGTGCTTGTGGGTAATTTAGTATTGCTCCATAGGTTAGAGAGTAATATACCGTGAACCGTAATACAGAGATTCAGGTATTGCACATATACATCTGACAGTCACCCCGGGGTGATTTATGAAAACCTGAAAAAATAAGGGATAGAAATGCCAGCATATACATACAGTACAGACTAAAAGTTTGGACACACCTCATCTCTAGAACAACTGTTAAGAGGAGACTTTGTGCAGCAGGCCTTCATGGTAAAATAGCTGCTAGGAAACCACTGCTAAGGACAGGCAACAAGCAGAAGAAACTTGTTTGCGCTAAAGAACACAAGGAATGGACATTAGACCAGTGGAAATCTGTGCTTTGCTCTGATGAGTCCAAATTTGAGATCTTTGGATCCAACCACCGTGTCTTTGTAGAAAAGGTGAACGGATGGACTCTACATGGCTGGTTCCCACCGTGAAGCATGGAGGAGGAGGTGTGATGGTGTGGGGGGGGGCTTTGCTGGTGACACTGTTGGGGATTTATTCAAAATTGAAGGCATACAGAACCAGCATGGCTACCACAGCATCTTGCAGCGGCGTGCTATTCCATCCGGTTTGCATTTAGTTGGACCATCATTTATTTTTCAACAGGACAATGACCCCAAACACACCTCCAGGCTGTGTAAGGGCTATTTGACTAAGAAGGAGAGTGATGAGGTGCTACACCAGATGACCTGGCCTCCACAGTCACCAGACCTGAACCCAATTGAGATGGTTTGGGGTGAGCTGGACCGCAGAGTGAAGGCAAAAGGGCCAACAAGTGCTAAGCATCTCTGGGAACTCCTTCAAGACTGTTGGAAAACCATTTCCGGTGACTACCTCTTGAAGCTCATCAAGAGAATGCCAAGAGTGTGCAAAGCAGTAATCAAAGCAAAAGGTGGCTACTTTGAAGAACCTAGAATATAAGACATATTTTCAGTTGCTTCAGACTTTTTTAAGTATTTCTTTCCACATGTTTTCATTCATAGTTTTGATGCCTTCAATGTGAATCTACAATTTTCAGAGTTATGAAAATAAAGAAAACTCATTGAATGAGAATGTGTGTCCAAACTTTTGGTCTGTACTGTGTATATATATATACACACACATACTGTTTATATGATCAAGGGAGCGGAGATCTTGTATAATGGCATGTTATGTGTATACTGTCTATTGAAAGGCATCCTCTGAAACCGTGGAAGCAAAACTATTGGGGGTTCAGAGATTCTGATTACACCAAGTATTAACGTCTGGGGGGATCCAATGGTCTCACTGCCATATGAATGGAAACCAGTTCCACAAGTGGCAAGTGATGGTTGGGGGGCTCTAGTATAGATGCTAAATTGGGTCACCTTGGAAAATATGGTTGCCTGGAGAATAGAATGTCACCATAGGTATGGGGAAATACTGAGCGAATGGCAAAAAGGGATGGGAGGGAATAGGGAAGCCCTGTGTCTTAGGGAGGGGGAGATGATGACCCTTGATAAAACCTTCCGTTGGCCCCTTGTTCCCCAACACCTCCTTAGATAGGTTCCATATCTATGCTCTGAGCAGGATACATGGCTCTGACTGCCTCTGAACTGGGCCCTAGGTGTATGGAAACCCTGTGTCTAAGGGAAGGGGATATGGTGACCCTTGATAAAATCTTTAGTTGTCCCCTTGCTCCCCAACACCTTCCTAGATAGGTTCTGCATCTATGCTCTGAGCAGGATACATGGCCCTGAGTGCCCCTGAACTGGGCCCTAGGTGTATGGAAACCCTGTGTCTAGGGGAAGGGGATATGGTGACCCTTGATAAAATCTTTAGTTGGCCCCTTGCTACCCAACATCTCCCTAGATAGAATCCGCATCTATGTGCTGAGCAGGATGCCTGACCCTGGCTGATCCTGAACTGGGCCCTAGGTGTAGGGAAACCCTGGGTCTAGGGGAAGGGGATATGGTGACCCGTGATAAAATCTTCCGCTGGCCCTTGCTCCCCTCACCTTCCTAGATAGGTTCCGCATCTATGTGCTGAGCAGGATACCTGGCCCTGGCAGACCCCGAACTGAGCCCTAGGTATCGAACGGGCGGGATGAGTGCCAGTCAACGCCACTAAGTCCTAAAGAAGACACAGGAAAAACAAACGGGAGAAAGCAAACAAACATCTTATATCTAAGATGACTTAAAGCCGCGTTACACGCCTCGATTTATCTTGCGATCGCATGTGCGATTGCACCCGCTCCCATCGTTTATGCGTCACGGGCAATTTGTTGCCCATGTCGCACAAAGTCGGTCACCCCTGTCACATGTACTTACCTCCCGAATGACCTCGCTTTGGGTGGCGAACATCCTCTTCCTGAAGGGGGAGGGACGTTTGGCGTCACAGCGACGTCACACAGCAGCCGCCCAATAGAAGCAGAGGGGCGGATATGAGCGGGACGTAACATCCCGCCCCCCTTCTTCCTTCCGCATTGCCGGTGGGACGCAGGTAATCTGTGTCCGTCATTCCCGGGGTGTCACACGGAGCGATGTGTACTGCCTCAGGAACGACGAACAACCTGCATCCAGGAATTTTTACCGATATTTTGAAAATGAACGATGTGTCAACGAGCAATGATAAGGTGAGTATTTTTGCTCGTTAACAGTCGCTCGGAGCTGTCACACGCTACGATATGTCAAACGATGCTGGATGTGCGTCACAGAATCCGTGACCCCGACGACATATCGCACGATATATCGTAGCGTGTAACGGGGCGTTTAGGGAGAGAAACCACACACAACAGCGTTTCTTCAGATGATTGCAAGCCAACTGCTTGCATTCAGGACCATATAGAAACTTAATTCTATCACCAGCAGCATACCAAGTGGAAATGTAGGCATATAAAGAAACAGGGATAATATTTAGCTGCTGAAAGGAAAAGATCTCCGCAGGGTGCTAAAGGGGGAAGAGTAAACCCTAACAGAGAAAACACACAAAATTCCATTCACACCACAGAGGAAATGATGGGAAATCAAGGAGCAGTTTGTGTAGTCAAACACAGCGACCTTCTGCAGGTGAGGACCACAGGGTTGTCTGTCAACCGTGACGCACCCATAATAATGCTGGGCCAACTTTCAGAAAATGTTTGTTTTGCTTGGAAAGCTTAGAAAACCTACAGATGCCATTGAAATGTAATGTGCCAATATCTCAGCCGGACTTACGCCGCTCTATAGATCGCTTCTTATACTTCTACGTAGAATGTTAGCTTCCCCTCCCAGTTTTGCAATACTCTATTTCTATAATTTTTCAGTTTCACTTAAGAATGGTGGTGATGGTTGCATCATGTACATATGCATCCCCAAGCAGGTGCTTCTATGGATGAGCCATTTGCAAAAAACATAGGCATGGACTTTGTCACTGGTCAGCAAAATGTTGACTGATGGACACTAAGGGGGTAAAACACTTTGAAAAGTCGACACATTTTTGCAAAACGTGAGGTTCCTCAAAATTTTGTTGACTTTTGCCACTTTTACACCCGTTTCGACCAACTCTACTAAAATGGGTTGAACTGGGGTGGGACTGGACATGGTGACACCAGCTCGTGTAATTAATGACGAGTTTTGGCATACCTTAAGCCACAAATCTTTTCTTCATCAAGACGATTCACCTTCTTACAGTTCATCAAGGCGTTCTTGCTGGTCTTGACGAGAGGGTGTGGTGGAGTCAAAAACGCCTGATTTATTAAGAGGCACACACTACTTGATGAATCAGGCCTGTCTTAAAAATTGTGTACCCCTTTCCACAAACCTTACTCCGGTCAGGTACTAGAGTAAGATATGGAGCATCAGGAACGTCACAGCTCGTCAGGAATTAGATGATTAGCCCTGGTTTTGACCATTTTGGCTCAAAATTGCTTTGACAATACCAAAAAACCCATTGTGTGGCTCACAAATATTGTGACTTTTCAGTGTTTTACGCCAGATTTCTAGTGAAAACACTTTGCTGAATCGGGGCCTTAGTATCTAGTGCATGTAGGGCCGGTTTGCATTGGTTCACGGAAGATTTCGGACATAATTGCGTTGTATTGCTATTTTAATTGTTGCACTAAAAGCATTTTCTGATGCTCATTGCCTTCATCTTCTGCATGGTTAGTTCTTCTATGTGGCACTTTGTATGGGGAAGTCATGTTTCTCTCTCACAAGCAAGCAATATGTCAGCTCACACCCAGACTTCTACATGCAAATATGCCGAGGCAGCATATATTCTGATCGAGGTACAGTGTGGCCATATGTCTCGCTCTACATTTATATGCATATATAGTATATCTCCATATATATATATATATATATATATATATATATATATATATATATATATATATATATATATATACAGTTAGGTCCAGAAATATTTGGACAGTGACACAAGTTTTGTTATTTTAGCTGTTTACAAAAACATGTTCAGAAATACAATTATATATATAATATGGGCTGAAAGTGCACACTCCCAGCTGCAATATGAGAGTTTTCACATCCAAATCGGAGAAAGGGTTTAGGAATCATAGCTCTGTAATGCATAGCCTCCTCTTTTTCAAGGGACCAAAAGTAATTGGACAAGGGACTCTAAGGGCTGCAATTAACTCTGAAGGCGTCTCCCTCGTTAACCTGTAATCAATGAAGTAGTTAAAAGGTCTGGGGTTGATTACAGGTGTGTGGTTTTGCATTTGGAAGCTGTTGCTGTGACCAGACAACATGCGGTCTAAGGAACTCTCAATTGAGGTGAAGCAGAACATCCTGAGGCTGAAAAAAAAGAAAAAATCCATCAGAGAGATAGCAGACATGCTTGGAGTAGCAAAATCAACAGTCGGGTACATTCTGAGAAAAAAGGAATTGACTGGTGAGCTTGGGAACTCAAAAAGGCCTGGGCGTCCACGGATGACAACAGTGGTGGATGATCGCCGCGTACTTTCTTTGGTGAAGAAGAACCCGTTCACAACATCAACTGAAGTCCAGAACACTCTCAGTGAAGTAGGTGTATCTGTCTCTAAGTCAACAGTAAAGAGAAGACTCCATGAAAGTAAATACAAAGGGTTCACATCTAGATGCAAACCATTCATCAATTCCAAAAATAGACAGGCCAGAGTTAAATTTGCTGAAAAACACCTCATGAAGCCAGCTCAGTTCTGGAAAAGTATTCTATGGACAGATGAGACAAAGATCAACCTGTACCAGAATGATGGGAAGAAAAAGTTTGGAGAAGAAAGGGAACGGCACATGATCCAAGGCACACCACATCCTCTGTAAAACATGGTGGAGGCAACGTGATGGCATGGGCATGCATGGCTTTCAATGCCACTGGGTCACTTGTGATTATTGATGACATAACAGCAGACAAGAGTAGCCGGATGAATTCTGAAGTGTACCGGGATATACTTTCAGCCCAGATTCAGCCAAATGCCGCAAAGTTGATCGGACGGCGCTTCATAGTACAGATGGACAATGACCCCAAGCATACAGCCAAAGCTACCCAGGAGTTCATGAGTTCAAAAAAGTGGATCATTCTGCAATGGCCAAGTCAATCACCAGATCTGAACCCAATTGAGCATGCATTTCACTTGCTCAAATCCAGACTTAAGACGGAAAGACCCACAAACAAGCAAGACCTGAAGGCTGCGGCTGTAAAGGCCTGGCAAAGCATTAAGAAGCAGAAAACCCAGCGTTTGGTGATGTCCATGGGTTCCAGACTTAAGGCAGTGATTGCCTCCAAAGGATTCGCAACAAAATATTGAAAATAAAAATATTTTGTTTGGGTTTGGTTTATTTGTCCAATTACTTTTGACCTCCTAAAATGTGGAGTGTTTGTAAAGAAATGTGTATAATTCCTACAATTTCTATCAGATATTTTTGTTCAAACCTTCAAATTAAACGTTACAATCTGCACTTGAATTCTGTTGTAGAGGTTTCATTTCAAATCCAATGTGGTGGCATGCAGAGCCCAACTCGCCAAAATTGTGTCACTGTCCAAATATTTCTGGACCTAACTGTATATATATATATATATATATATATATATGTATGTATATATACATATATATATATATATATATGTATATATACATATATATATATATATATATATGTAGTGTGTGTGTATATATATATATATATATATATATATATATATATATATATATATATATATATATATAAATAAAAAAATATAGATATGTATATATATGTGTATATGTATGTATATACATGTGTATGTATATATATATATATATATATATATATATATATCTATGTATATAAATGTGTATATATATACTCTATATGTATAATTATATACTGTATATATTAAAGATTAAAGATATAATAGGAGGAACTTGTAAGGCCATAGTGATGTTTCATCCATATCTATGTAATATCTTACAGTACCAACTGGACAACTCCATTACATAATATTATACCTCTATGCACACAAGTTAATACACTTGATTGACAGGTGTGGGGGCCAAGACATGAAGAGAATTAGAACAGTAGGTTTTTAAGAAGTTTCGTTTTCTTTGTTTTTAATCTCCATGTTCTTTACTTGTGTCATTTATTTGCTGCAACTCCTGTAAAATGTAACGACTATGCTTTATATACATCTTGTAACGCTCGTGGCCGGCGTAGGGGCAGCAAGCGGGAGTAGTGGACCCACTTGACCACAGAGGGGACCCGGACTTATCCTTTAGTGGTAGGAGCTTAACAAAGCAAGCGACACTACTCTATCCTCCTCCTACTGGACCTGTCCTCTGCCTTCGACACAGTAGACCATTCCCTCCTACTACAGATTCTCTCATCTCTGGGCATCACAGACTTGGCCCTATCTTGGATCTCCTCATACCTAACTGACTGTACTTTCAGCGTCTCCCATTCTCACACCACTTCCTCATCTTGCCCCCTATCTGTCGGTGTCCCCCAAGGCTCAGTTCTTGGACCCCTGCTGTTCTCCATCTACACCTTTGGCCTGGGACAGCTCATAGAGTCCCACGGCTTCCAGTATCATCTCTATGCCGATGTCACACAGATCTACCTCTCTGGACCTGACATTACCTCTCTACTAACCAAAATCCCACAATGTTTGTCTGCTATTTCATCCTTCTTCTCTGCGCGATTCCTAAAACTTAACATGGACAAAACAGAGTTCATTGTCTTTCCTCCTCCTCACTCATCTCCTCCAACAAGCCTTTCCATCAAACTTGATGGTTGCTCACTCTCCCCAGTCTCACAAGCTCGTTGCCTTGGCGTAACCCTCGACTCTGCTCTATCCTTCAAGCCACACATCCAAGCCCTCTTCACCTCATGCAGACTACAACTCAAAAATATCTCCCGGATCCGTGCTTTCCTTAACCAAGAATCAGCAAAAACATTAGTGCATGCCCTCATCATCTCCCGCCTCGACTACTGCAACCTCCTGCTCTCTGGCCTCCCTTCCAACACTCTTGCACCCCTCCAATCTATCCTAAACTCTGCGGCCCGCTTAATCCACATCTCCCCTCGCTACTCCCCAGCCTCGCCACTCTGCCAATCCCTTCACTGGCTTCCCATCACCCAACGACTCCAGTTCAAAACATTAACAATGACATACAAAGCCATGCACAACCTGTCTCCCCCCTACATCTGTGACCTAGTCTCCCGGTACCTACCTGCATGCAACCTCAGATCCTCACAAGATCTCCTCTGCTCCTCTCTTCTCTCCTCTTCCCACAATCGCGTACAATATTTCTCCCATGCATCCCCCATACTCTGGAATGCTCTACCTCAGCACATCAGACTCTCACCTACCGTGGAAAGCTTCAAGAGGAACCTCAAGACCCACCTCTTCCACCAAGCCTACAACCTACAATAGACCTCAGTCCAGTAGACCACTGCACAACCAGCTCTGTCCTCACCTATTGTACCATCACCCATTCCCTGTAGACTGTGAGCCCTCGCGGGCAGGGTCCTCTCTCCTCCTATACCAGTCTGTTTTGTACTGTTAATGATTGTTGTACGTATACCCTCTTTCACTTGTAAAGCGCCATGGAATAAATGGCGCTATAATAATAAATAATAATAATAATAATAACTAAGCGTCTACAGTGAGGTGGACACCAGGTACCACTCCCAGGGAAGTGACCGGGACCGTGGCAGCTGACAGGTATGGACACTCGTGCAGGTAAGTACTTGTGGGTTGGCTAAGACAGGCAGACAAGTATGATGGGCACGACAGAGACAAATAGATATGGGAAGGCAGGTACAGGTGACTGACACAGGGATAACAGACCTGACAACTACCGTAGCTATCGGACAGACAGACTAACTAGAGGTGTTGTGCTGGCACCTCCCCTAACGGGAGGGTGCCTTAACTACATAGAGCCGCTCAGTCATAGGCTGAGAGGCATTTCCTGGAAATGGCGCTTCAGTGTGCGTGCCCTAAGTGCATTCCCAGGGAGCCTGTGCGTTGTGCAGAGGGGGAGGCAGACAAGCACGTAGGCGATGTGGAGCCCATAAATTAAATAAATATATATATATATATATATATATATATATATATATATATATAATAAATATAAAAATATAAATGGGGTATAAAAAATCTTTTTCTTAACTTTTTATTGTTTTATTTTAACTATTATATATATATATATGTGTGTGTATAAATAATATATATAATGTGTGTATGTATGTATATATATATAATTTATTTTAATTTTTATCATGCTCCATATATTATATTTTACCTTTTTCCGTTGGAAGCAGATTAGACCCTTTCCGTCTGCTATCAGACTAAGATCCCTCATCCTTTCCTCCTCTCTGTTGCTCTCTTTCCTTCCCTCCATTCTGCTTTATATTTCTTAATAAATGACAGCGCAGCTCGACGGAGAACAAGAGGGGCGAATAAAAGAAAACAAAAGATTTTTAATAGCTGGCGCCGAGTCGCCATGGCAACACCCCCAACACACCATTTCCGTCTCCTAAAGATTATCACATTAGGGTCCAGAGAAGTTTTTTTGTGGAAAAAAAAATCTTAAGTAATGGAAGGCGTTATCCGATGCACCATCTACTAGTCATTTTGGCCACGGTGCTTAGAGGTCATATGCTGAGTTCAGTGAAGGGAGCCAGGACGCCAAATGATGCTGAGCCTGCGTCTGGGATATGAGAAGAACAGAATTACAAGAAGAGTGCAGACCTGCTGAGGCAATTACCACTTAATGGGGTCATTTGGAAGGCAATTGCTAGGGGTTAATGTAGTATGGAGAGATGAGGTGAGATTGAAGCGAAATTTGGGGGCTGCAAATATCTTAAGATAAGAGAGATCAGAGAGCAGAGAATTTCCTTGCGGGCAGGACATGGAAGAAAATGCAATGGAAGGGCAGGCGGTGTGGTAGAAAGGGTGGGGGGGGGCGGTCCGCGATGGTGGTGGACAAGCGAGGAACAGATAAGATGGACACTTGGTATAGAGCAGGGGTCTCAAACTTGGCTGGATGTATGGGCCACACATAGAAAAAAAAAATGTAAGGGTGCCGCATTGATTGCAGGACAAAGTGACATTTTTATTGGTACCATTTTTTTTCTCTACACCTTTTGGATCACTGTTTTTGAACATTTTGTTGCTATTTTTATGTATGTATAAAAAAAACATTTTTGATGGTAAAAAAATGTTCATGCTTTATTTTTTGTTTCTTTGTTTCTTGTAAGTAATATAGTTTTTCAATTAGCACCATATAGTAATTTTGGCTAACATATTTTTAGTAATGTGCCCCATTCTGTTCCCCTTCTTGAAGTAATGTTCCCATCCTGGTCCTAATTCTGTAGTAATGTGTCATCCTTGTCCCCTTTTACAAATGTGCCCCATCCTTGTTCCCATCCTGTAGTAATGTACCCATCCTGTAGTAATGTGCCTATCCTTGTCCTCTTTTACAAATGTGCCCCATCCTTGTCCCCATCCTGTAGTAATGTGCCCATCCTGTAGTTATGTGCCCAGTTATGTGCCCATCCTTGTTCCCTTTTACAAATGTTCCCCATCCTGTAGTAATGTGCCCCAGCCTTGTCCCCTTTAACTAATCTGCCCCATCATTGTCCTCATCCTGTAGTAATGTGCCCATCCTGTAGTAATATGCCCATCCTGTAGTAATGTGCCCAAATGTGCCCCATCCTGTATTAATGTACCCCAGCCTTGTCCGCTAACTAATGTGCACCATCCTTGTCCCCATCCTGCAGTAATGTGCCCCATGCTGTTCCCCTTCTCGAAGTAATGTTCCCATCCTGGTCCCAATTCTGTAGTAATGTGCCATCCTTGTCCCTATCCTGTTGTAATGTGTCCATCCTTGTCCACTTTTACAAATGTGCCCCATCCTTGTTCCCATCCTGTAGTAATGTGCCCCATCCTTGTTCCCATCCTGTAGTAATGTGCCACATCCTTGTTCCCATTCTGTAGTAATGTGCCTTTCCTTGTCCGCTTTTTCAAATGTGCCCCATCCTGTTGTAATGTGCCCATCCTTGTCCCCTTTTACAAATGTTGCCTATCTTTGTTCCCATCCTGTAGTAATGTGCCTTTCCTTGTCCACTTTTACAAATGTGCCCCATACTTGTCCCCATCCTGTAGTAATGTGCCCCATGCTGTTCCCCTTCTTGAAGTAATGTTCCCATCCTGGTCCCAATTCTGTAGTAATGTGCCATCCTTGTCCCTATCCTGTTGTAATGTGCCCATCCTTGTCCCCTTTTATAAATGTGGCCCATCTTTGTTCCCATCCTGTAGTAATGTGCCCATCCTATAGTAATGTGCCTTCCTTGCCTGCTTTTACAAATGTGCCCCATCCATGTCACCATCCTGTAGTAATGTGCCCATCCTTGTCCCCTTTTACAAATGTGGCCCATCGTTGTTCCCATCCTGTAGTAATGTGCCCATCCTGTAGTAATGTGCCCATCCTGTAGTAATGTGCCTTCCTTGTGTGCTTTTACAAATGTGCCCCATCCTTGTCCCCATCCTGTAGTAATGTGCCCATTCTGTAGTAATGTGCCTTTCCTTGTCTGCTTTTACAAATGTGCCCCATCCTTGTCCCCATCCTGTAGTAATGTGCCCATCCTTGTTCCTTTTTTACAAATGTGCCCCATCCTGTGGTAATGTGCCTCAGCCTTGTCCCCTTTAATGTGCCCCATCCTTGTCCCCATCCTGTAGTAATTTGCCCCATCCTGTAGTAATGTGCCCAACCTTGTCCCCTTTTACTAATGTGCCCCACCTTTGTCCCCATCCTGTAGTAATGTGCCCATCCTGTAGTAATGTGCCCCATCCTTGTCCCCATCCTGTAGTAATGTGCCCATCCTTGTTCCTTTTTACAAATGTGCCCTATCCTGTGGTAATGTGCCCCAGCCTTGCCCCCTTTAACTAATGTGCCCTATCCTTGTCCCCATCCTGTAGTAATTTGCCCCATACTGTAGTAATGTGCCCATCCTTGTCTTCTTTTACTAATGTGAGGAAGGATATATCTAAATGGCGCTGACTGATGGGTGACCACCAGGTAGCAATTTTTACCTGAACCTACAACCACTACTTCTTTATCTACATCAGTAAGTGTGGAGGTTTCACAATTTATCTTTTAATTTCAGAAATTCACGTGACGCATGTTCCCGAGATCTCCGACGTGCAATCCTAGGGGTCAAATTATACAATGGAAGAAGGTGTTCAGGTCACATAATAGAAATCTGTTGGGTGTCTCCATAAACCTGGCTTTTAGGATAATAATAATAAAATAAAAAAAACCTCGGTGCCATTGTTTGATTATACAGCGTGAGGCTTTGGAGCACATCACGTTTCCCAGCATCAGAGCAAAGCAAAGAGGATGTCAAAATATTATATGAATATCAGCTAGCGTTCTCTGAATGGGTATTTGGGTTGTGCGGAAAAATTACAGGTGTTTCAATTAAAAGTGTCAAAACGCTGATGGCATAATGAAAGTCATCATTTTTGTGTTAACCTATATTTTAGGCGCTCGTGTACAAACCAGGCCTGGAAGCTGAGAGTTCAGATTAATTTCTCAATAAACTGTTAGGAATTTATTAACTATTATAAGTATGATAAAAAAAAAATGCAGCGGAAACTGTCGTAGAAAAGAATTGTGTTTAAAGGGAATCTTTCAGCAGGTTTTTTTATGTAATATGAAAGCAACATAATGTTGGGGCAGAGACCCTGATTCCAATGACATGTACTGACTGGGTTGGGTTTTTCTGTTTTAATACATCGATGTTTTATCAGCAAGAGATTATCACTATAGGACTAGGTGTCTCGTGCCTCCTGGTCCAACCCTGCCCTCAGCAGTAGTTTTCTGTCAATATACAGTGTACACAGGAAGCTGCCAATCCGTAGTGTGGGCATGGTTATACACAGTAAGCTTCCAATTAGTGGTGTGGGCATGGTTATACACAGGAAGCTTCCAATTAGTGGTGTGGGCGTGGTTATACACAGGAAGCTTCCAATTAGTGGTGTGGGCTTGGATATACACAGGAAGCTTCCAATTAGTGGTGTGGGCGTGGTTATACACAGGAAGCTTCCAATTAGTGGTGTGGGCGTGGTTATACACAGGAAGCTTCCAATTAGTGGTGTGGGCATGGTTATACACAGGAAGCTTCCAATTAGTGGTGTGGGCATGGTTATACACTGAAAGCTGCCAATCAGTGGTGTGGGTGTGGTTGACACAGAAAGCTGCCAATCAGTGGTGTAGGTGTGGTTACACACAGGAAGCTTCAAATCAGTGTTGTGGGCATGGTTATACACTGAAAGCTGCCATTTAGTGGTGTGGGTGTGGTTGACACAGAAAGCTGCCAATCAGTGGTGTAGGCAGGGTTATACACAGCTCCACATTACAAGTTCTGCTAGATCTGCAGCAGACAAAATTGTGATTCTAGCACAACTGCTGTATCCAGTAAACTAAGTGACATCTCTGGAATCAGGGTTTCTGCCCCTACATTATGCTGCTCTTAGATTACAAAGCAAAAAACTCTTGGCCAACTCCCTTTCAAGGTACATAGTTACGGTCTTGGTCATCTGACCTCTCAAGAACTCCGACTCGCCCCTTCCCCCTCAATAATAGCTGTTGTTTGTATGGCCCATAGTCTCTTAAAGGAGTTGTTTGGTGAAGTTTTCAGCTACCCGCAGGGTTGTTGGCTCCGACCAATGGAATCCGTAGTGCAAAGTCTCAATCATTGCTCTTTTTATTTCCTATAAAACAGCTGAGAAGTGCACTCGGCTGTTGTCTGCCTCCTTGGTTGAGCACCCAGTTTGCTTCTCCATTTTGTAACTCGGATAAAAGTACCCCGTCGAGGATCGGTGCAGGTCTAAGTACTTGGACCACCACCAATCCCATGGATAGATGATAATGATAAATTAATTTAGAAGGATAACCCCTTTTAAATATGAGGGATGTGTTACATGTAAGTGTATGGTTTTTCTGCAAAGAAACCCGAGGAAGTAGGCTGTTTTTCGCCCTGAAGAAGCTGGGCGAAACGCTCGTCGGGGTGGAAGAATGTGGTGCCGTTACTTAACCAGCAGCCTGTTACGTCACCACCGGAGTCCGCTCCAGCGACTTCTGCTCCGATCGCCAGGCGATGCTGTGTTCCTGCCGTGGATGGTGCTGGTGATGGGAGAGGAGTCGATGCCAGAGGCACCGGTGGGCGCAGGCTTCGATCATCCACTGGGCTGGGTTATCTTGGGATCTGCAGTACCACTAGCTGACTGTGGGTGGCGTGTGTCTTCAGGCTGAAGTTACCATCATTCAGCTACAGCCAATGGGAAGACACCACACCCTTCTTAATTCCCCTCCTGTCTGCTGACCTCTGCCAGAGATAGTTCTGATTTCCTGGCTCCTGGTCCGCCCTATTCTGTTTTGTGATTCCTGTGTGCTGATTTCTGCTTGTTTCCTGACTACCCTCCTGCCTATTGTTTTTGTACCTCGCTGCCCAATCCGGATTTGACCTCTGCCTCGTTTTCTGATTACGTCCTTGTCTGCCGATTCTGTCCCTGTTCTGCTATTCCTGGTTTGACCCTGCCTGACGACTACTCTCATCGGACTGCAGCCTTCCACAGGTAGTGATCTCCAGGGCCCTGTGTAATTCCAAATCCCTGTATAGGGGTTAAAGGGTTTCAGGGTTCTGGGGGTCCTGCTTGGCGAGTGGCTTCCCTCTAGCTTGTTCATTACATCCCATCTGAGTCTGTGGATCCAGGCAGTCTTTACACAGCCTTAGTATTCAGAAGTACTCATTAGCACAGCACTTTATCTATACCTACATCAAGGTTTGGAATAAAAGTCTGTAGTCACATAAACGTATAAAAAAAATCAGTACAATTTTCATCCAGAAAAGAAGGACTATTTTTTTTCTCACTTGTCCATGTGCTGTGCATATGCAATCCATTTTTTTCCTTAGCAGCTTTTATTCCATTGCAATCATTTACAAGACCATTTACAGTGTCCCGTGCTACAAAATCGTCATGTAGCTGTAAAAATCGGATGTCACTAGGTTAGTGGCTTCCGTAGACTTGGCACCCATAGACTTGAATAGGTGAGTTTCGTCTATTTCACACGACCATGCGCAACATGCTGCTATCTTTTCTTAATGCCTAATACAGCTGAGAAAAAAAATTGCAGATCTTCACTACCACAATAGCATAACATGGGTCCGGGGGCAATCCCTTTTTTTTCCTGATTGCACTCATCCGATTTATACACTCATGTGAGTGAGGCCAAAATGTGTGCACCGCAAGCTGTCAGGATTCTCTGGTAAGAGCGGGCAGTCGTGTGACTGCAAGTATGTGATTTGAATATATGAGGTCACATGCCAACTAGACTTGCTCAGCCTTGTCATTTCTGTCTATTTGGTACATGGCTGGGAGTATGCATAGCAGTCACAAGGAGAGTCCTGACAGTGAGCTGTGCACATACTGTGAGGAGTCAAAACTTTGTGGTCACATAGAATGACTTCAGGCTTTCATACCAACCCATTTAAGTCAGACTTGGAAAGGTCTAGGTTGGGGGTTTCAGTGGCTTGATGATAAGATCACTGGGGGTCCCAGTGGTCAGATCTCCAGTGCAAGTATCCTCCTATGTAGTGTATAGCGGTAATTTGTTTTTTTTGGGGGGGGGTTTGGGAACAACTTTTTAAAGTGAATGTGTCATGTTATAAATATTATCAGATCTACAAGAAGGATGCTCTAGAGGAGGAGAAGCTGATTCGATAGATACAGTATATATATATGTTTGTGTGAAAAGTTTCAGTAAAACTTGCATTTCATTAATTGAATTCCCTAGTGTTTGTATAGGAGTCCAGTAGGCGGGCCTATTCAGAGATAGCTGTCAATCACTAGTAAGACCGCCCACTGGACTCCTACATACAGACACTAAGGATTTCAAGAAATAAAATACAAGTTCTAATGAATCTTTTCCCAGAAAACTATATATCATTCTTCTCAGCTTCTCCTTCCCTATAGATCAGACTGCAGATACAACGGGGAAGGGTGACACCCTTCTGCTACTTTTTGGGAACAACAATTTCGAAGGAGAAGGAAACGGATGGAAGGGAGTATGAGTGTAGGATCGGACTACAAAGGGCTTGACCATAGCCATTATTCACGGAAACAAAGGGGTCTGTAAAATGTACACCAATGGTTCACCAAATAGTTATTTGTAACCAAATCTGTTTTTCAAGTTAATTTTGTACTTTAAGTGCATTGGAAGAGATGGCGGACTTGGCTTTTAACTCTACGCCAACATATGCAAATTGCGGCACTATACATGGTTTTCTTGCTCTTTTCTTGTGGCATTGCCTGTAAAACATGTGTAGTGCAGGCGTCTCTGTAGGCACGACTACTAACTCACCCTGAAGGCTGGACTGCATCCTCCCCTGCTCTCCCCTAGCCTTCCACATGTGCTGCTGTCCTCGCCTTCCCCCGGGGACTATGCACGCCGCACAGGCTCCCTGGGAATGCTGGTAGGGGCATGCGCCTAAACACTGGTCTTTCTGTTAAAGGGCCGGCGTGTGGCCTATCCCTGAGAGGCACTGTGTATTTAAGGCACCCTCCCATTAGGGAAGGTGACTTGCCTGTGCAATGTGCTTAGTTAGGCTTGCAGTCTGCTAGCTAGTTGTCAGGTTCCGTTATTCTTGTATCCATCAATTGTACCTGTTTTCCCATAAATGTCCGTACCCACCCGCCTGTACCTGTCTGCACCTGTGCATATACCTCAGTTCGTCCTTTGTCTTGGGGGTCAGCTACACAGTTCCGGTCACTGCCCTGGAAGTGGAACCTGGTGCACGCCTTGCAGCATGCTCTTCATTGAGCCCCTCCAATTAAAGGGTAAGCCCAGGTCCCACCGGTGGCCCAGTGGGTCCATTCCCATTCACAGCCTCAACACCACCTCCTTATACTTTCTGGATCTCCACCAGGAGGACCATTAACCCCCGAGAACACGACCTCTAATTCAAATAGGACTACTGCTAGTCGGCTTCTCTTTTCCCTTTAGAAATAAGCGCTGCAAGACTAATTCCCACTATAATGGCGCAATCAAGACGATTGCCGATCAGCCTCCACGGGCTTTATGTAAGAATTGCACGGTCTATGCTTAGAATGATTGGATTTGCCGTTAATACAGGTATTTCAGCGACTCATTGTGTTTGCCCACGTCCTCTTTGTTGTTCAAATTCCGTCTCGAAGAATATCCGAAGGAAAATAATGTTTCCATCCCGAAAAAAAAAAACACAACAAAAAAACTGTTTTGTTTTCCTTTCTCCTCAAACCGAAGCGCATATCAAGAAAAAGCATTAAACAAGAGAAGGGAAGCCAGAAATTATGACTTAAAAAGTCTGAAGGGTTGGAATTCATTGCCGGCCACGTCTGTACTGTTGTAAGGTAGAAAAATCAATGATGCAATCTTTTCCCTCTCTCCTTGTCCGAGCCCTAATTGAAATGGAAAATCAGATGAACGGCCAGCAGATAATTGTTTTATCAATAGTGCCTGCCTGCCCTGGAAGGGTCAGCCTAGAATGATCGCGAGCCAGAGGTATGACGGGGACAAAATGTGAAATTGAACGGGGAGGAGGTCATAAATCAACCGTGACAAGGAAGAGTGACCGATGTGCAGCTGCTGGGACAGACTTGCTCTACTGCTTGGGATGTCTTAACCCCTCGTGGGGATACAGGTGTTCATAATAATATCTCGGGCATGCTAATTACGGTGATGTGTGGCGAGCGGGCGAAATGACAAGAAGTTGGCACAAGAAGGTTCCACGTAGAGTCATTTCGCATCAAAGCGTGAAGGTTCCTGGTGCCTGATCGTTATTATTACAATTACCTACAAGACCGAAACCTTCATCCGCTGCGTTAGCGGTACATTATTATTATTTTTTTTCTTTTCTTTCTTTCTAAAATATAGTAATTGAACACCGTACAGATTTTAACCCCCTTAAAAGGCCAGAATTGCACTGGCAATAGAATAAGGTTTGTTTTTTTTTTTCAAGTTTTTTCAAATAAATATATATATATTATTTATTTACATATATTTCAGAACATATAAAATATTATTATTATTATTAAGAATAAAATTTTATACATATATATATATATATATATATATATATATATATATATATATATATATATATATATATACATATATAATATTGGAACAAGTTAAAATAAAAAGAAAACATTTTTATATAGTTTAATTCTATATGATCTCAAATATAATATATATATATATATATATATATATATATATTATTATCCCTTATACATATTACAGAATATATCAAGTAATATAAATATACAATTTTTCATTGTACATGCTTTGAAATATTATATATATATATATATATATATATATATATATATATATATATATATATATTTCAAAACATGTACAATGAAATAAATAAAAAAATATATATATGCAGCATATGTATTTGTTTATTTGATATGTTCTGAAAGATATATAAATTATATATATATATACATATATATATATATATATATACACATAAAAAATTACACATATCACATATATATATATATATATATATATATATATGTGATATGTGTAATTTTTTATGTATATATATATATATATATATATATATATATATATATATATATATATATATATATATATATATATATATATATATAAACTCAGAATAAAATAAAAAAATATATATTTTTCTCTTTATTCTATATGTTCTGAAATATAGATACACAATATTATCTATATAATATTAATTATATATAACATTGCTTATATAATTATATATATACACACATATATATATGTATATATTTATATATCAAATTATATATAAGTAATATTATATATAAGTATTATTATATATAAATAATATTGTATATATATATATTTCAGAACATATAGAGTAAAGAAAAAAAAATATATTTTTTTATTTTATATATTCTGAATTTATATGTGTGTGTGTGTGTGTGTGTATATATATATATATATATATATATATATATATATATATATATATATATATATATATATATATATATATATATATGAGCAACAAAGGAATAAGATCCATTTATTTATTTTTATTTTAAATGTTTTCAAAAATATACATTTGTTTAAAATTCTCGCTAGAATATTAAGCCAAGAAAAATTACAAATTGTTATTTATTTTTATGATGTCATTTTATCCATGCAAACCATTTTCCAATGGAGTCTCGAAATGCGTGGGTCATTCTTTTACATTTTTTTAACAGCTGAAGTATTAGGGTTGGCACTGTTTTTTTTTTTGTTTTTTTTTTAACTTTTTAAAGGGCATAATCCGCTGTCATGCAGAATAAGGGCCATGTCTTGATATCTATATTATTAGAATTAAAGCATGTGTTTTTCTAGGATGTGATTTAACAAGTGCTTGGGGTAATCTGTAGAAACACTTGTATCTGTGAATGACTGTCGTCTCCCTTCTTTTCCCGGCGTTGCAGCAGTCGGTCCCAGAGGTCTGAGGTGTGGATGTAACCTCTTGTGTCTGGAAGATCATGACGGGGGGAAGCGCAGATAACACGTCTCATATATCTAATTCTGATGTAACTTGTTTTGAGCAGTAAATGGCATGATGTTGATATATATCCCCACCTGACATTATCTAGCAGCTGGAGCATCAAGCTGAATCCTCGGTCACATGGGGATCCAGGTTTAGCGCAGTCAGACCATCCTTGACAGCGAGTTGACGCTTGGAGAAGCAATGTCCCTTTGTGCCTTCAACACATGAAGATGTTTCCCTCCAGCCTCCATCCTGCTCGTGTCAGACACTTGTTTTGGTGGGAGATATCGCTGTCCCAGTTAGTGAATTAGGACCTCTTCATTTGCAGACACTGGTTGCACATTTATAAGATAAAGACGGAAATAAGTTTACTATGTTCTCAGTGGCCTCATATGTCATTCTGCCATATACACAGACTTATAGACATCCTTTATACTCTTGGGCAACACTATAGGACCACCTCACTAAGAAGATATGACATTTAGGACTTCAGAAAGGATGTATAACAACTAGTGATGAGCGAGCACTACTCTGTACTCATTAGGAGCAGTTGGATGCTTGGATAGGCACAACTCGCGCACCTGAGTATAATGGAGGACAATGGGGAACTCTTCCAAAAAAATGTTTGAGCCCCTATTGACTTCCATTGTACTTAGGTACTCGACTTGCGCCCATCCAAGCGTCCAACTGCTGGTTACGAGTACCGAGCATCTGAACATAGTAGTGCCCACTCATCACTAGTTACGAGTACTGAGCACGCGAGCATGGTAGTGCTCACTCATCACTAGTTACGAGTACCAAGCACCCGAGTATGGTAGTGCCCGCTCATCACTAGTTACGAGTACTGAGCACCCGAGCATGGTAGTGCCCGCTCATCACTAGTTACGAGTACCGAGCACCCGAGCATGGTAGTGCCCGCTCATCACTAGTTACGAGTACCAAGCACCTGAGCATGGTAGTGATCACTCATCACTAGTTACGAGTACCAAGGACCCGAGCATGGTAGTGCCCGCTCATCACTAGTTACGAGTACTGAGCACCCGAGCATGGTAGTGCTCACTCATCACTAGTTACGAGTACCAAGCACCCGAGCATGGTAGTGCTCGCTCATCACTAGTTACAAGTACTGAGCACCCGAGCATGGTAGTGCCCGCTCATCACTAGTTACGAGTACCATGCACCCGAGCATGGTAGTGCTCACTCATCACTAGTTACGAGTACCATGCACCCGAGCATGGTAGTGCTCGCTCATCACAAGTTATGAGTAACGAGCACCCGAGCATGGTAGTGCCCGCTCATCACTAGTTACGAGTACCAAGCACCCGAGCATGGTAGTGCTCACTCATCACTAGTTACGAGTACCAAGCACCCGAGCATAGTAGTGCCCGCTCATCACTAGTTACGAGTACCAAGCACCTGAGCATGGTAGTGATCACTCATCACTAGTTACGAGTACCAAGCACCCGAGCATGGTAGTGCCCGCTCATCACTAGTTACGAGTACCAAGCACCCGAGCATGGTAGTGCTCACTCATCACTAGTTACGAGTACCAAGCACCCGAGCATGGTAGTGCTCGCTCATCACTAGTTACAAGTACTGAGCACCCGAGCATGGTAGTGCCCGCTCATCACTAGTTACGAGTACCGAGCACCCGAGCATGGTAGTGCCCGCTCATCACTAGTTACGAGTACCATGCACCCGAGCATGGTAGTGCTCACTCATCACTAGTTACGAGTACCATGCACCCGAGCATGGTAGTGCTCGCTCATCACAAGTTATGAGTAACGAGCACCCGAGCATGGTAGTGCTCACTCATCATAAATTACAAGTACCAAGCACCCAATCATTGTAGTGCTTGCTCATCACTAGTTAAGAGTACCCATGTCCCCGAGCATGGTAGTGCTCACTCATCAATAGTTACAAGTACCGAGCATGGTAATTGCTCATTCATCACTAATAACCCATGTGGTAGCCATGGTTTTGAACTAATCTTAGTGACTGGAGGGTGTTCGGTATGTGACCCTACAGACTAGTTTTTATGCAGGTAAAAGTCATTTATACCTTAAGTGGCAGATATCAAGACCATAGAGTTGTGACACTAGACTTAAACTCTCTTTAAGATATATTTTTCAGTTGGTGATAGAAGGTTCCTTTAACGTCATAAGCCACTAAGTAACTTTTTTTTTTCCTTTCCTTTTTTAGCATTGATTATCTTCTTAACATTTTTCTGACGTTTGGAGTTTTGTTTTCCTCTACCACCACCAGAGGGAGATATGGAGAATACATTATTATTATCATTATTATTGAGTACAGTACGCGCTAAATTTTGGAGCTCCACCTAGTGAGGACAGAATTTTTCTGTCTCCGTGCTGAGGTATTTGAAGCTCTAAATGCAACACCCCCCCCCGCCCCCCAAAGCTCTGACCTCTATAAAGATATATCAAAATAAAGATGAAGTTAAACTAAGGGGCTCCAACCGCTGGGTAATTTTTATCCTTGACCGGGCACTTTTATATCCGATAACCTATTAATTTGTGGGGTCCGCACCATTCGTCAGAATTGGGCACTTTTGTCCTCGTTAGAATGGAGCGGCATTGCTCATACCTGACTGCGGCTCCATTCATTCTCTACTGGTCTACAGGAAAAAGTGAAGCCCAGCACTAGGCAGTCCCATAGGGATCGAAAGGAGTGGCGGCCGTTAATGAGCACTACTACTCCATTCTAGGGTAATTGCCCCTTTCTATCCCAGCGGTCGGACCCCCACCAATTAATAAATTATCACCTATCCTGTAGATAGAGGTAACTGTTTTTGTCTCGGACTACACTTTTTTAATGGTTTACAAACATATAAGGCCACTTTCATGCTGCGTTATTCTCCCCGTTCAGTGGTCCCACTGGGGCTTCCATCCGAACCCCCCGCAAAACAGGTTTTGGACGTATGCACCGACGGGACCACTGACTATAATGGTGCAGATGGCGTCATCGTGTGCTCTGTCCTTCACCGTTTTCAAATCAAAAAAGGTCCGTGGAGCCTCTTGTTAGGAGCCTCGACACAGAAAATAGCGAGATATCCCTCCGGGAAGGACCTAGCCAAGGAGT
This sequence comes from Anomaloglossus baeobatrachus, assembly GCF_048569485.1. Taxonomy (NCBI): domain Eukaryota; kingdom Metazoa; phylum Chordata; class Amphibia; order Anura; family Aromobatidae; genus Anomaloglossus; species Anomaloglossus baeobatrachus. The sequence goes on from NC_134361.1 coordinate 192,415,515, forward strand.
GGCTCTTTTTAAGGAGACCACCATAACCACCATATTAAGTGGCCCTTTTAGTCAATATCCAACTCTTTGATGAGTTTAAAGATATGACAAGGGAAATACCAAGGCCAGGTATCCATCCACAGACAGCTGTTTCGGGGTATTGCCCCTCATCAGTGTGGAGTAGGATTCTGGCTAGGTGGGAGCAATGCCTAGTAGACCAACAAGCCAAAACAATCACTGATCTCGGGTAGACCAGCCAGAGAAAACACCATCAAAGGCGCTCAACACAGTGAAATGCTTTTCTGTGTCGAGACTCCTAACAGAGGCTCCACGGACCTTTTTTGATTTGCATGCTCCCCAGGGGGCAATGCACCTAGGATTTCACTGTGTTGAGCGCCTTTGCTGGCTGCTGGCAGTGTTTTCTCTGGCGGGTCTCCCCGAGATCAGTGATTGTTTTGTCTTCACCGTTTTCGGGAGTTCGCGCCCATTGGAGGCGCCCACCCAAACGCAGTCTACTACGTCTAGCTGTCCGTCTCCAGGAAGCATATACTCCTGAAAATGGTGCACCACAGAGCACACCGTGACTCCGTCAGCACCATTATATGTTCGGGTTCGGACGGAAGCACTGACTGGACCACTGAACGGGGGGAGGAACGCAGTGTGAAAGCGGCCTAAGCGTTTTTGTGCGCTTGGTGTAAAAAATCATTATGACCACAAGACGGGGGGCAATTGTTTACATCTCTGCTTTTGTATACCAGTGCGCATGTGACCCATACATCCGATATTATACCTATTGTTCTTGTATCCTTATATAAAGAGCAAATTATTAGGACTGTGCCTCCCGGCATTTTTAAGAATCTGGGGGGTAAAGGACTGTATCGTGCCGCTGTGTGCCTGCTGCAGGGAAGAAAAGGAAAGGCAGAATAGGTAGCAAGAGTAATACGTAGCGGTGATTATCCTTCCTTTATGTGCAATGAATGGAGCGCTCACCTGCCAGTGACAGTGAAATTATTTGATTCAGGATTAAAATTTAATATTACCTTGAAATTGAGAAGACCGTTGTGCCGTGGGCTGCACAAGGAGGTCACACACAATTGTACCTTTTTACCATATTTCTAATTATAATAATTAAGCCTTCAGTATCTTATTGCCGCACAGCGCTCTGCAGTTACAGCCTAATGCTTTCCTGGGGGCTGTGAGGTGGTATGATTGGGGTCTATGTTAGAATATTAGAATATGTAGCTTATATTAAAGGGGTGGACCAGTCTCTGGAAAAATGTTAGGTGGAAAAAACAAACCGAGTAATGCTTACCCTAACAATCTCTTGATATTTCGGGAGTCCCCCATCAATGATGTTTAAACATAGACATGTGATCACTAAACGTCCATTTTTTGGGGAATAGATATCTGCTGCAGTGGTCACAGGTCTGTGTCAAAGCCTCACCTTTAGAGCTAGAGACCGGTGGGGGACACAGGAACAGCGATAAGAAACCGGTAATGTTATTGGCCGTAGTTCTAACCTTTTTGGTTTAACAAAAAAAAAAAAGGCTTCTGGACATCCCCTCTATTTCCTAAATTTTTGTGACTCCACTAGTGTAGTTAATACCCATTCTGCAGGTGGCCGTGTTTGAGCTTGATGTGATTTTTGCTGCTTTGTCCATGTTTTGTACCGCCATAAGTAAAGGCGGCGTTACACGCTACGATTTATCTGACGATATGTCGTTGGGGTCACGGATTCCATGACGCATATCCGGCATCGTTAGCGACGTTGTTGCGTGTGACACCTACGAGCGACTCTGAACGATCGCAAATAGGATGAAAATCGTTGATCGTTGACGCGTCGTTCAGTTTCAAAATATTGTTCGTCATTTGGAACGCAGCAGACATATTGGTACATTTGACACCCTGCCAACGACTAACAACATCCACATGACCGCCTTGGTCAAACAATATATCGCTGAACGATGTTGCGTCGTTTGTGAGATGTGTACGTGTGACCACTAATAAACGTCCTACGTGCGATCTCGGCAAATCGTAACTATGATCTGGGCGTGTCACATCGTTTAAGAGATCGTCAGATAAATTGTAGCGTGTAACGGGGCCTTTACTTTATATTGCCCTGGATGGCTGTATTTTCAAGATCCCGTAGATAACACTGTATTCTGTTCACAGACTGTCACAATGATTATGGGATAGCAGGGAAGCGGGGCTCCTAAGCTGTCCCTCCAAGCTAGGGGGTCCTATGCTAGTCCTAATCTCAGGGATACTTCTGATGGTGGCGATGCCGGAGTCGCCTTTCTGGCCTTACTCCTGACCAGTCCTGATCCGATTCCTCCTCCCCCTAGGGAGGGATTGGACAGCAGTGTGATTAAACCCACAGATAAAGACAGACAAAAGAAAACCAAAACTCTTTCACACAACACACACACACAAAGGCAAAGACAATAAGAGATTCAGGAGAAAACACAAGACCACTAAGGAAACTGCAAAACAACAGGTGTAAACTTCACAACCGCACCCAGCAAAAATAACAAATTTCACTAGAAATTCTGGGACACCACACTGCACAGACCAACATAGACAAACTATAGCTGGCATGGGCGGAAGGATTCAACCAGCATAAATAGGAGGGGTGTAGATGTGATGGGTCTCCCCACAACATGTGATCAAAGGAGCAAGCAGACCAGCAGAGATTAACTCTTACTAGCCTGCCTATGAATCACCACACAGCAGATTGACGCCCGTGTTGATCCCAGACACCAGAGAAACCATCAGGCGGAGTGTCAGAATCTGCAATCTGAACAAACCCCGATGCCGCCATGACAGAATTAATTTTTATTACAATATTTCCTTTTTTTTTTTGCCACTGTAAATATACACACAATGTCATATACAACAATGGAAAAATAAGTTTATTACTGTAAAAATTTGGAAACCGATCAGTTCTTCCCCTCCCCCAGCGTTTATATTATGTCTCTACAACGTGAGTGAGCTTCAAAGAAATCCCTCCATACAACCTGCAGCTAGAAACACTTGGAGAAAATCATCATTTTGTTTCTACCTAAAGTCTCTTCCTATCTCGCTCCCGCCTGGAACTAGAGAATTGACAAAAATATGAAATTGATTTGGTTGAGGAGTGTTAAAGAGCCGAGAGCCAAATGTCACAGCAATGAATGGCCACCGAGCCGGGAAAATCGATGCGGAGGTTACGGTGGGGCTGGGCAGAATGCTGTGTTCCTGGAAGAGATCAGTCTGCTACGGCCTTGGAGAGCCATCAGGCGAAGAGCCTGAGAGGTTTAATGACGCTGGATACGGAGGGGCTGACAGTACGAATGTATACACACCGAAATACACAGAAAATCACTACTGGAGATTGAGACACGTTATTAGACCAAAGTAGATTGCCTTTTACTACAAGATTGTCCACATATTGTTCCTGAGCCGTGGAGCTTACATTCTAATAATTGTCTAGTAGCATAGATATTTCATCAACTTTAGGACCCCTTGAATTTTTAGATTTGGGGAATCTGTGGACCTTTAATGGAGGAGAAAAGCACCTGCAGACCCTTCCTACTATCAGATATAGCCATAAAGCCTTGATTAAAGCCCACCATAGACATTAGACGACTGGGAGTGGTTTATGCAAAATTAAAGGAAATGTGCGTCACTCACTATTAGTGAAATCCAAAACCTTTATTCTTCAATCCATAGAAAAAGTACAGGTGATGCAGGAAGGGGGAGCAGGGAATGCTAGGACGACGGCCGTTTCGCGCGACTTACTCCGCGTTTCAACAGGTCCTGTCCCAGATGTTTGTTTATTTGGCCGGCAGCTGTCTCGGACGTCTCTCCCATACATTGGACCGCACGTATGTACAGACATGTTTGGCGGCGGCTTATCTCCGGGAGAACAAAAAGAGCCACCATCCAAAATCGGACATTCCGGATCCTTAACTCCTTGACAACCAATTGTCCAGGTCTCCCATACATTAGACCATTGACTGAACCCGTCGTTATCGGCTGGTTTGGCCAACATTAGCCTAATGTGTATGGTGGATCCAAATAGTCACTGACAAACCCTGACTTTATTGGGTTTGTCAAAATATTAGTCTAGCACCAATATATCGGTTATGTTAAGGGGTTCTCCACTTATGAGAGTATTCAAAAAAAGGTCCTACTGTGACCGCCACCCCCAGTGATCCGCAGTAATCTTGTAACGCCTGCCTGGAACCACAGACTCAGACTGGCTGTAATGGACAGGCTAGAGGAAAGCCGCTCACAAAGTTGGACCCCAAGAACCTGAAACCCTTTAATCCCTATAAAGGGATTTGGAATTACACAGGGCCCCGAAGATCGCTACCAGTGGTAGGCTGCAGTCCAATGAGAGTAGTAGCCAGGCAGGGTCAAACCGGGAAATCAAAACAGGGACAGTATCAGGAAGGCAAGGACGTAATCAGAAAACAAAGCAGAGGTCAAATCCGGATCAGGCAGTGAGGTGCAAATATGGCAGACGGGAGAGTAGTCAGAGAACAGGCAGAGGTCAAATAATCAGAGTAAGAAGAACCAGAGTCTAGCAGGAATACAATCTGTATCTGGCAATGGCCAGCAGACAGAAGAGGAAATAAAAAGGGTGTGGTCACTTTCCATTGGCTGTAGCTGAATTGTGGCAACGTCAGCTGGAAGACAAACGCCACCCAACCACATTCAGCCAGTGGTACTACAGGCACCAGGAAAATCCACCGTAGTGGATGAGCGGAGCCTGCACCTACCAGAGCCACCGACACCGACTCCTCCCCTATCACCAGCATACTCCACAGCGGGAATACGGTGCCGCCTGGTGACTGAAGCAGAAGTCGCAGGAACGGACTCTGGTGAAGACGTGACAGATCTAAGAGGAATCCTGGTGGCGAGGGTTTAGTTTCCCTGCAGCTCCTCCTCAGGAGAAAGAAAGTATTACACCCATTCATATGAATAGGACAGCACCAGTCCCCGGAGTGCAAGGGAAGAACCTCTCTCCTCCCTGAATAATAAGGGTCCTAGACTAATACTGTTTTCCACTTTGAATGATCCCCACTTGTTAGAGTATTCAAAAAAGGTCCTACTGTGACCCACACCCTAAATGATCAGCAGTGATCTATATGGAATCCTGACGGCAAGTGTTTAGATTCCCTGCAGCTCCTCCGCAGGAAAAAGAAAGTATTGCACCCATTCAAATGAATAGAGCAGCACCGGTCCTCCAGTGCAAGAGAAGAACCTCTCACCCCTCTGAATAATAAAGGTCCTGGACCAGGACCCCTCTATTATCTCAGAATTCTGCGATGGGGTATATTATACTTTTAAGAAAACGTCAATGATGATATACTACTTATAATATATAAAGTTCCTTCCAGCAGATCTCTGGTATTTATATACCAATAACATTATATTAGGATATTGCTAATAATGTAATCCCGTAATATAATTGCTCCTCGGAGAACCCTGAACACTTTTGCATTTTGCTCGGCCCTGTATTTACTCCATAACTCTCGTAGGCTTTGTCTGCATTTCTGTGCTCCGGTGTATAGCACACACCTGCCAGACTTTCATCCCACCACCTTTTGCTCCCACATCTTAATTACTTCCCCTTTTAATTCCCGGTTAGCTGCCAACCACCCCCCTACCCATGCCTCCTCCGGGCACCGCATAGCACATCCCCCTTCAGATTCCGCCTGTTTCTTTTATTTTTTCCCCCCTTTCTTTTCCTGAAGAAAAATCGCCTCATTAGTGTTAAATTCCCAAATGCCACATCATCTCAAACAGGGAAGATTATAACCTGAAAGGAAGAAAAGACAAATCTAAAAAAAAAAACAAAAAACCATAACCCTGTAAACCTATGGCAAATAGTCTGCAAGTGGACTGCCTCATAAAAATGCCCCCTATGTTGTTGGGAGTGTGTTTGGAGAGCCGCCGCCATATGTTCCTTGGGTTTTTTCGCTGGGATTATGCCATCATTATTGCTGATAAAAGCTGTTTACTGCCTTGGCAGAGGATTCCTGCTCCGAGCCATTCTGGAAATTGGCATACAGTTTACAGAAAAGTTCATTTAATACCAGATGCCACAATACAGGGCTTTTGTTTTACGCTGCGATTATTGGCTGGCCATTCCTTCTCATTGTCCTTCATATCGGATATTCATTGCCTTTATCGATATAGTAAAAAAATTCCCAATATCCTATGTTGAGGCATTTGTAACCAATATTAGTACTGACATGGGACCTGAAACGCGTTGTTACAACTGCCCATTCCTTCTCTTTGTCCTTCATTTCAAATATTCATTGGCTTCATCAATATAGTGAAAAAATTCCCAATATCCAATGTTGAGGCATTTATAACGTCTATTAGTACTGAAATGGGAAACCTGAAACGCGTTGTTACAGCTGGTCATTTCTTCTCATTGTCCTTCATATCGGATATTGATTGTCTTTATCGATATAGTAAAAAAAATTCCCAATATCCAATGTTGAGGCATTTGTAACCACTATTAGTACTGACATGGGACCTGAAACGCGTTGTTACAGCTGGCCATTCCTTCTTTGTCCTTCATATCGGATATTGATTGGCTTCATCAATATAGTGAAAAAATTCCCAATATCCAATGTTGAGGCATATATAAGCTCTATTAGTATTGATATGGGAAACCTGAAACGCATTCTTACAGCTGGCCATTCCTTCTTATTGTCCTTCATATCTGATATTGATTGGCTTCATCGATATAGTAAAATTCCTAATATCCAATGTTGATGCATTTTTTTAAGCTCTATGAGTTACCAACATGGGAAACCTGAAACGCGTTGTTACAGCTGGCCATTCCTTCTCATATTCCTTCATATCGGATATTAATTAGCTTTATAAATATAGTTTTGAGAGGCAAAACAAAGCCCACTATCCAATGTTGAGGCATTTATACGCTCTACTAGTAGTGACATGAAAAATGGAAAACCTGAAACGCGTCTTCATTCTTTTACCTTTCAGATCTAGGTTTCTATATCATGCGTCTGGAGTTCTTTAAAGAGTTAATAAACCAGCAGCTAAACTAGTGACCTAGCCTGGGCTGCAAATGTAAGGTTTAGCTACACTGTCTGGTTTAGCACGGCCTGACCTTAGAGAAGTAAGCGATCTATAATTCTTGTTTGGGCAGAATTCAAGCTGCGCTCTTCAAAGTGTATAAAATTTACTGCTCTGCCCGCTGTAAACTTTAATGGCTTGTGCCAAGCTCATACGATAAAAGTGGGAGCTTTTAGGAAGAAACGGCGGTCACAGAGCTTTTCACGACACGGCTTGTCTTAAGGACTTCCAAAACTCAACAAGCTCAGGCGCTTAAATTTAATCGCGGACCACTTTTTTGAATTTTTCGGCCTCATATATATATATATATATATATATATATATATATATATATATATATATATACGGTATATATTATATATATACAGCAATGGCAAAAATTAAGGGAACACTGCAAAATGTTCAGTTTTTCTGATTTTTCTCTTTATATTTTTGAGTAAACTGTAAGTTACTCTTTTATTCTATAAACTACTGACGACTTCTCTGAATTTCCAAGCAATACATTTTGTATTTGTTTTCTGAAAATGAGAAATTATTAAAATAACAGAACAATACATTGCTTTCACACCTCAAATAATGCAAAGAAAACGAGTTCATAATTATTTAGTAACAACAATACTAATAATGTTTTATCTCAGGAAGATTCAGAAATCAATATGTTGTGGAATAACCATGATTTTTAATCACAGCTTTCATGCGTCTTGGCTGCTTTCAATCAGTTGTCTTTCACTCTGCTTTTGGGTGACCTTATGCCACTCCTGGCGCAAAAATGTAAGCAGTTCTTCTTTGTTTGATGGCTTGTGACTATCCATCTTCCTCTTGATTACATTCCAGAGGTTTTCAATAGGGTTCAGGTCTGGAGATTGGGCTGGCCACGACAGGGTTTTGATGTGGTGGTCTTTCATCCACACATTGATTGACCTAGCTGTGTGTCATGGCACATTGTCCTGCTGGAAAAACCAGTCCTCAGAGTTGGGGACCATTGCCTGAGCAGAAGGAAGCAACTGGTGTTCCAGGATCACCTTGTATGCGGATTGATTTATACATCCTACGCAAAGTTTAATCTGCCCAATTCCAGCCTTGCTGAAGCATCCCCAGATCATCACCGATCCTCCACCAAATTTCACAGTGGGTGCAAGACACTGTGGCTTGTACGCCTCTCCAGGTCTCCGTCTAACCATTAGATGACCAAGTCAAAAATGCCCCTTTTTGTCTCTGAGATAATCTGTAGGCCCACTATGTCTTAAAGTGATCGGGACTCTATTTCATACGTGTGGTTATTGAGACTTCCTTGTTTTTTTTTTGCACATAAATCATTGGTGAAAAGCTACTGCCAAGAGCAACAGTGTAGAACAAGTGTTAAAACAAGACTAGCAGCTCGGCATTGCCTTTATATGAAAATTTCCCCGTACGTCAGTCCGTAATGAAACTCTAGTGAATTTATCACTGTCCCGAGTTGTTTTACTTGTCCTTTGAGTATAGGCAGGTATGAGAGCAGCCGTAATACACAGCACAATGTATCTAATACCAAAAATCCCTGTAACCAGGCTTACTTCTCCTGTCATTACTTTTTTTTATATATATGAATTTTCAAAGGGGTACCCCACCCCACCCTTAAACACATGACATATCATAATGGAGCCAGGGGTCTCAAATGCCCGAACGTTAACTATTTTTTGGTATTCAGTGGATGAGGGGTGATTGTTTTAATCAGGTCCATTCATACTACAACCTTTTCAAGGGGTTTTACACTCTTCAATAACGATAAGTAACCGTGAGATGGATACGTGCTGGATCGGTGTACGACAAAAGTCCATGACCCTCACCGGTCTTCATTAACTGAATAAAGTGGCTTTATTGCCCCGAAATGCGTTGTATGCTGAGACATCCAATAAAATAAATCTCTGCTGCTGACTGGTGAAGTATGTCATTTATGTTAAAAGGTCCATCTCAGGATCTGCTCATACCAAGATGTCCTCCTGCTCCTTGATCGAGCCCAGGAACTTGTTTGAAAAGGAATTGGATACTGGTGTCACGAATGTGACTAGCAGGGTTTATCTAGTACCTGGTAAACCCCCAGAAGATGTTACAACACACAGGGAAGACAGGGGTCACATTACAACAGAGGTCCCTGCCAATAAAGTGAGGCAACACCTCCGAACTCGCCTCAAGTTGACGCCTGAGCTCCCTAGCTCCCCTATACAGGTTCTTGTAATCTGTCGCCGAGACAGATACCTTAGGCCCTCAGCTAGCCCTCCACTCACCCTGGCTAGTGCGTAGGCCGACAAGATCAATAGACTCGCCACTACAATAGAGAAACACAAGGGAAAGAATACAAACAGGGGACATAGACATGCAAAGGAATAACACTCCAGGTGGCTTCAGTATAGATAACACCACAGCTGCACATAACAGACTTCTTCCAGAGCAGGTTCCTTCCAAAGTGGACCACGCAAAACTGAGGATTCAGTTTCTATAACAGGCAACATGTGATCAGATCACATGACTTAAATAGGGAAGGGTAGTGATCCCAAGGAGCCACACCTGAGATTAGCAGCTACAGCCGAACTGGATACCTTAGGCCCTCAGGTAGCCCTCCATTCACCCTGGCTAGTGCGTAGGCCAATGAGATCACTAGACTCGCCACAACAATACAGAAACACAAGGGAAGGAATATAAACAGGGGAAAAATACTCCAGTCGGCTTCAGTGCAGCAAACACCACGGCTGCACATAACAAGACAAACTTCTTCCAGAGCAGGCTCCTTCCAAAGCGGACCATGCAAAACTGAGGATTCAGTTTCTATCACAGGCAACATGTGATCAGATCACATGACTTAAATAGTGAAGGGGAGTGATCCCAAAGAGCCACACCTGAGATTGGCAGCTGCAGCCAGGCAGGAAAGGGTGCTTAATAGGGATGATCGAATACTTCGATTATTCGGCTTTGCAAATATTTTCCGAATACCTCGCCACTATTCGACTATTCGATGCGCAATGTAAGTCTATGGGAAGCCCGAATAGTTCTGAATAGTTGTTATTCGAGTTTCCCATAGACTTACATTGCGCATCAAATATTCACGAACAGTCGAATAGCGGCGAGGTATTCGGAAAATATTCGCGAAGCCGAATAATCGAAGTATTCGTTCATCCCTAATGCTTAACCCTTTAAACACCAGAAGCAAGGAGAAGTTATCAAATAACAGTAGTGAACCTGCCAGAGGCAAAGCGCTGTGACCTTCTGACACCAGATGTACCCGGGGTCTCCTCCGAGCGAGATACGCTTATGACAAGTGGCATGAGCTACGGAAGTGAAAACACATTATGGTGAGACTCTAAACTTGCGCCCTTGCTCTTCTCTTTCTTTGACGTACGCCTTTGGTGTTCTTTTTTGTTGAGTTATCACCAGACCAGTCGGCTTCTACTCCTCTTTAATCGCTAGCTGCAAGACAGGAAGAGTTGACTGGGACTACTAGTTGCGCATGCGCCATACTATTTTTTTTGGGAGTGACCATAACAGCTAAGTGCAGCACTTGGCTTGAAATAGCACAGCAGCCTATGCCGAGAGCGACGCACATGGACATTTTATTTGTAGGCCAGTGAGTTTTAGCCTCAGAAAGACACTGAAGCACTAATAATACCGCAGGATCATCCTTTTATTTTTCCAAGTGAACCAAGCTTCATCTCAAAGATCAAGACCCTTATGTTCTGCACATCTGAGTATGGAGACTGCCGATCAAAATCTTACTACTCCAGCAGAAGTAGCAGGCTTTTCCCAGAGCTGGAGGGTTTAACCAGGCAGCTCCGTTGTATGCATTTTCAGCTCCAGCCCAATTAATAATTTGCATAATTAACACACATGTTAAATTGGGACTGGCCTTGTGTGTTTGCTGTGACGGAGTAATGAAAGCACAGAGGGGCCGCTGCAGATCGCCGTCAGCCAGCACGGGGAAGCAGTAATTTGCGCGGGGACTGACAGGCCGGTTCGGGCAAACCCTGTTTGGCAGCTTTAATCGGTGACAAACGGCTCTTAAAGCCGTAACAGTGTTTCTGTCACTTACCCGGTTTGATGTCACCGTTAGACACAATAAATCAATAGTGTCAGAATTCTGCAATGTTTACAGCTAGCAAGCTTTATTATTTCATACGCTCTGGGCTGCGGACATCTGCAAATTGTCATAGACAGAGCCCTACAGAGCGGCGTTAGTGTAATTCCAGAGCAGAAAGCACATGTAATGTGGATGGCGGTACGTCGTGAGCTGCCATCTTCTCCTGTCTGGTCTCACTTCAATGCCACCTATAATATAAATATTCCGATATTCTGAATAATGTTGGTTTGGGGTCATAAATACTATGTTGGTGATCCTGTTAGTCGGCTTTATCCAAAAAATGGGAGCAGTTTCAGATTTATGCAAAACTTGCAAACTGTCATGACAGCGTCAGGCTCTGTTCACATTGCACAGTCTGACACTCTGTTCAATGGTTTGTCTGGTGTTTCTGATTAATTCAGGCCAACCCCGGCATTAACCTGCTGTCTGATCATTCATAGTCAAGCTAGCAAGAGTTAACCAAAGCTAGGCTGGTCGTTAGGCTTCTTTGATCATCTGTTTTAGGGAAGGCAATGACTTCTGCGCCTCTCATTTTTAGGCTGGAGGAAATCTTCTACCTACGCCAACTACAGTTTAAGCTATGTTGGTCTGTGAGTTGTTGTGTCCCTGAATTACTGGAGAAAGAGCTTTGTCCTTCGTGTTGTTGTGGAGTTAAATGTCTTGTTTCCCTCCTGTTCTTGTTTTCCTCCTAATCTCCTATTGTCTTATACCTTTATGTGTGCATGCTCTGTGACAGAGTTTTGGTTTCTCCTGTTTGTCTATTTCTGTGGGTTAAATCATACTCCTGTCCCGGCCCCCCTGGGGGAGGGTTTTGGGGTATAAGATCTGGACTGGTTAGGAGCAGGGCCAGGAAGAAGACTCAGACATCTCCACCATTAGGGGTATCTCTAAGAATAGGGATAGCACAGAACCCCAGTTTCGCACTATCCCCATAGTCCCTCGTGACACTTACCTATGAAAGTAGGGCTCCGCTTGCAAGTTCTGTGCTTTCAAGCCTGCAAGTGCTGCTATAAAGCTGGCTGGATCTGCACTTTTTCAATGCTGTAGAGGCAAAATGGGCTATGGTAATAGAATGGTAAAGTGCTGGCCCGAACTGTCAATCTTGTGCACTCCTGAAGGCTGAAGATCAGGAATACTTCTTTAAAGGGGATCCAGGAGAGAGAAACATGCCTTTTTTTCTAGAAACAGTTCCATCGGTTGCGTCTTTTATTTAAAGAAGTTTTCTACTTCACTGCAAACTTTCGTCAAGCACTGCAGCATGTTGAATACTAACAGTGTGTAATATACACACTATTAAGATTTGGCTTTTCAAACCGATTGTAGCAAATGTAATTTGCATATTTGAGATAATCACGTGTCAACTATCTTCTCATCTACTTCTCACAGTATAACATTGAGAGAAGCAGATGAGAAGATAGTTGGCACGTTACCACCAATATGCAGATCAGATCCTCTCAAACTGACTAGCAGAGCCAAATGCTAACAGTGAGTCTATTACACACCCTTAGTATGCAAATTTGTCTTAGGGTGGAAAACCCCCTTGAAGTTGACTTTTTTTTAAGTAAATGGGGTTGAGATGCAGTACCATACGCCTGCCTACCAGTGAGGCACCTTTTTTGACTAAAGCAGCCATGTGTATCCTATTTCTGGACAACCCCTTCAAAGGAGATCTTTAAACCAGGTTTCGCAATACAAGTTGCATACATTATGAAAAAGGATCTTCTAGACTTGAAGAGACGGGTGTACTTGCCTTGAAAATATAAGTCGGAGCAACTGTATGCTCCTTTGACATGGGTCCATTATTAGGTGGGACCCATAAAATGCTAAAATCTAAATATCGAGTTAAGACAGCCATATTGATATTTTATTTTCAAAGTAAGTTCATTGGTCCCATCAGGTCTAAGATACCTGTTTAACAATATATGCAGCTTGTGTTGCAAAACCTGGTCACCGACCACCTTGAAATATTAGGTTAGGCCTTGAAAGTTTGACTGATGGCTTCTCATTTTTGACCTTGAATGTCACGGAATATTTTTTCTTATTTCTTTTCTACGGCTATTTATTAACCTCAATAACACTTCTTAATCCTCTTTTTTTTTTTTTTTTTGTACACTTTATGGCTTGCTACCAATAAACAGGATCCTCTGCCTTTTCGGCAGAGGAGTGGGTTGCCAAATTGGCCGGATTCGTTTTTTTAGCACTGAGCGGGAATAGCCCATGCTCTTGGCGTTAGCGGCTTGGCAGACCTCTCCAGATCGGTGACCAAACCGCGACATGTCTGAACGATGGCCAGTAAACTTTGGCTGGTTTCTATACAGGCAGTGAATTATTGGGAGGGTGGAAGGGCTACACGAGATCGTATATGATGCCAGCTGTCAATATGGATGGAGACGTCTCCGTAGCCAGTACAAAAAGCCGAATGCTAATGCATAGCACATATACAAACAAAGCAACGAGCGCCTTTCGAGTCCCTGCCTTTGCCAGTCACTGTACCCAGTCACTTAAGACTAAATATTCCAGTTAACACCATCAATACCCCACATCCAGGGGCCGAAGTTATTAGTGAGTCATTCTCGGTGCATTACTTAAAATGCTAATTCACCGGAGCGCTTGCAACAATTGTAAAATGACAGCACAGAGGTAGGAGGTGGGAATAGATTGTTGACTCCAGAAAGAAGGAGCGGGAGGGGAGGAGGACATCTCTCTAACCCATTCCTCCATCTTTTTTTTTTTTTTTTCTTTATGATGAATAGAAAATCTGACATCTGAGACTCGGGAACAAACATGTTGTGTCCACACGAGGGGTCAACATGACTAACCTAAGCCGATGAGACCCGGTATCCCTTCCCCCCCACAAACACTACACTCTCTCAACCACACTCAGGAGACAAAGAAGAAAAGCCTAGATAATTAGACCAAGCTGATCGGCAGGAGGTAGCCTGCCTCTCTCAGACTGCCTCTTGTATATTCATGACCCTGAGTGATTGATGGAAGGACAGCGATTGTTGACACTGTCATTTGCAAGTGGAGAGGTAGGGACAAGAGACTGTGATGCATCTAAAAGGGGCCTTGGCGCCTTCTCATTTGAATTCCGTGCTGCGTGTCACCCACTTCCAACCGGACATCTGCTAATATGGGTGACAATAAGGGTTAACTCCGCCACTGCCAGCACACTCTACACCAAGCACAACTTCTTCATTCAATAATAGAGTCTGGGATCAAAATGGTTAAACACACACGAAAACTCCCCACCATGCAGATTACAAAACAATTGCCACTTGCCATCTCCCGTTGACGTCATATTCTATATTTTAGATTTCAGAGAAATGACACCCCCAATAATTAAGATTTCAGGAATCAAGTACAAAGGAAATCTTTCCCACCTGCTTTCAGTTACACGGGGGCTGTGTAGTAAGGAGTCATTGCCAGTACTAGTTGCCGAATCTGACCGCTTATCAAATCTCAAACTGAAATCGGACCGTAGCCCCTATTACAACATCTTTGTGTTCAGTGATGGCCAGCTGCCGGGCTGTGGACGCTCTTCTTCAATCTTCATTATTAAAGACAATGATCCGTTTGACTTTGAGATGATTGCCAATGGGCAAGGAAGACATTTTGATGGAGGCTATGCTCTATTGGTCACCTGCCCGACTTCCACCAATAGAACAATAAATATAAAATTCTTCTTTCTAAAGTTTTTCAAATCGTAAACTATTCAGAAAATGTTATGGAAACTTTTGTCCTACATTAGCATTTACTGAGACTTGTACTCAGCAGATAGATGACGAACAGCCAGGACCTACAGATTCATTTAATACTGCATTGTTTATATTGAGGTGTTTGACATCTAGAAATGTCGTGTACCTTATCCACCCATCTCCCCTTGATGTCACATTCTATATTTTAGATTTCAGAGCAATGACACCCCCAATAATTAAGATTTCAGGGATCAAGTACCAAGGAAATCATTCCCACCTGCTTTCAGTTACACGAGGGCTGTGTTTTAAGGAGTCATTCCCAGACCTGATTGCCAAATCCGCCCGGTTATCAAATCTCAAACTGAAATCGGACCGTAGCCCCTATTACAACATCTTTGTGTTCAGTGATGGCCAGCTTCCGGGCTGTGGACGCTCTTCTTCAATCTTCATTATTACCGACAATGATCCGTTTGACTTTGAGATGATTGCCAATGGGCAAGGAAGACATTTTGATGGAGGCTGCGCTCTATTGATCACCTGCCCAACTTCCACTAATAAAACAATAAATGTTAACTTCTTCTTTCAAAAGTTTTTCAAATCGTAAACTTTTCAGAAGATGTTATGGAAACTTTTGTCCTACATTAGCATTTACTGAGACTTGTACTCAGCAGATAGATGGCGAACAGCCAGGACCTACAGATAAATTCAATACTGCATTGTGCATATTGAGGTGTATACCATGATGAAATGTTGTGTACTCTATCCACCCATCCTTCCAAGACCAAACCTATACTTCCCCAGTTTATTTTGAGGCTGACAGAGACGTTACTCTGTATAGCATAGGGCCAAACTGAAAAGAGATCACCTTGTCGCTGGCAGATTGTCGCACATTTTGATAAAAATGTGCATGAAAAACCTCACAGCTTTACTTGTTATAGTCCCTGTACACACTATACTTGTATGTGCACTTTTACCCATGCACCTCAGCACTTTGACCTTTCTTATACATTATAGAAATCAGATGATATAGATGTGCGTTGGGGACATCATGTCGCATGGCGGTGACTTGTCATTGCACATGTAAAGGCCCATTTACACGCTACGATATCGCTAGCGAGCGTACCCGCCCCCGTCGTTTGTGTGTCACGGGCAAATCGCTGCCCGTGGCGCACAATATCGCTAACACCCTTCACACGTACTTACCTTCCTAGCGATGTCGCTGTGGGTGGCGAACATCCTCTTTGTTAAGGGGGAGATTCGTACGCCGTCACAGCGACGTCACACAGCGGCCGACCAATAGAAGCGGAGGGGTGGAGACCAGTTGCATTAGCAACACGCCCACCTCATTGCCGGAGGACGCAGGTAAGCTGTTGTTTGTCGTTCCCGGGGTGTCACACGTAGCGATGTGTGCTGCCTCAGGAACAACGAACAACCTACGTCCACAACGACCAATGAGATTTTGAAATTCAACGACGTGTCAACAATCAACGATAAGGTGAGTATTTCTGATCGTTAACGGTTGCTCGGAGCTGTTACACGCAACGACGTCGCTAATGACGCCGGATGTGCGTTACGAAATCCGTGACCCCCGACGACATATCGTTAGCGATATCGTTGTGTGTAAATGGGCCTTTACTCTCTGTAGACTCACCACTTGATCCCTCCGTTGGACGTACAAAACCCCAGTGCAGTCTACTGTATATTTTTTTTGTAGTGACCATTGACGCTTTAAGTATATATGTCATGGTGCAGACATTTTCTGCACCTTCTGGCAGAAAAACGCACCAAATACACATGCGGTTTTGGTGTGTTTTTGGTGCATTTTTTAGTGCGTTTTTGTGCCATGCATTTTTTAGTGAAGTCAATGGGTGGAAAGGCTAATAAGCAGGAAAAATGCCCCAACAATTGACATGCTGCAGATTTTTTTCTGCACCAAATCTGCAAGGAAAAAAAAAAGCAACGTGCACACAGCAATTCAGAAATCTCATAGACTTTGCTGACTTAAGGACAGGCATGCAGATTTTTCATAAAATGCATCAAAAATTGCTTAGGCCAGTAGAAATGTGTTTCGATGTAGTGCTCGAATACTGTGTGCACAGCGCCCAAACGTGGTAATGCCAAGGCAAGTGGATTACTTTCACCCTTTTGGGCTGTGTGTTTATGCGTTTTTTGGTGCAGTTTGTGACCCAAATCTGCATGTGTATCTTTATGTCAGCAAAGTCAATGAGAATTCTTAAGCGTTGTTACTTTTTGCTTGCAGATTTGGTGCAGAAAATACGCACCACAAAAGTAACAAAACGTGAGTTTTTCTGCCAGAAGATGCAGATTTCATTCTGCACTGAATCTGCAGCATGCGCACAAAGCCTTAAACCATATTTAAAGGGAACCTGTCACCCCTCATTCTAACATGCTGTATATAAGAGCCCAGGCCGGGGGTATAACATAAAAAACACTTTATAATACTTACATAACGGTTGCTGCGGTTGGACTTATGGGCGTCTCTGTTGTCCGGTGCCGGCACCTCCTCTTTCGGCCATCTTCATCCTCTTTCTGAAGCCTGGGGTGCATGATGCGGCTACATCATACACACTCGCCAGACCTGCGCAGACGCACTACAATACTTTGATCTTCCCTGCTCGGGGCAGATCAAAGTGCGCCTGCTCAGGACCTGAATGCCGGCGAGTGTGTATGACGTCGGACCCGTCATGCACCCCGGCTAGAGAAGAAGGAGAACACAGATGGCCAAAAGAGGCGGCACCGGACAATGGAAACGTCCATATGGCCAACCGCGCGACCGTTAGCCAAGTATTATAAATAGGGATGATCGAATACTTCAATTATTCGGCTTCGTGAATATTTTCCGAATACCTCGCTGCTATTCGACTATTCGATGCACAATGTAAGTCTATAGGAAGCCCGAATAGTTCCGAATAGTTGTTATTTGGGTTTCCCATAGACTTACATTGGGTATCGAATATTCGCAAATAGTCGACTAGCGGCGAGGTATTCGGAAAATATTCGCGAAGCCGAATAATCAAAGAATTCAATCATCCCTAATTATAAAGTGTTTTTTATGTTATACCCCCGGCATGGGCTCTTATATACAGCATGTTAGATCGCTGTATATAAGAGCCCGGTGGTGGTGGCCGCAGCTTATACGACAAAAGAGTGGTGACAAGTTCCCTTTAATGATTTTAGAAAATCCTTTTTGGTCTTATTCACACTCATGTAGCGCACACATCACCTATCTAACGATCTATCTATCCATATCAAATTAATATATATAATGTGTGTTGTGTGTGATCTTGATAGGTGGGGATACTTGCCCTGGGACCCCCACAGATCATTCAAAGAACAACTCGGAAACACATTGCTTGAGCACATGTGCGTATGGGCAAGAGGCTCGGACCGTTATTCCTTTACAGTCCACTGGATGGTCTACATTCCCCTTTTTGTTTGTGGTGTTGTGGCGTTTCTGATGTTTTTGTTTCGTTCTTAAAAAAAGGCAACATGCTTGGAGGACTATGCTGTTTTTCTGATGTCTTTCCCATTGCTCCTCCATAGGATTTGAATGCGGTACAATAAGTGCATATTACTAATATATTTCAAGTAAAAAAGTGTTTGTGTGTGTGTGTGTGTGTGTGTGTGTGTGTATGTGTGTCTGCGTGTGTGTGTGTCTGCATGTGTATGTGTGCGTCTGTATGTGTATGTGTGTGTGTGTGTGTGTGTATGTGTGTGTCTGCATGTGTATGTGTGCGTCTGTATGTGTGTGTGTGTGTGTGTGTATGTGTGTGTCTGCATGTGTATGTGTGCGTCTGTATGTGTGTGTGTGTGTGCGTCTGTATGTGTGTGTGTGTGTGTGTCTGCATGTGTATGTGTGCGTCTGTATGTGTATGTGTGTGTGTGTGTGTGTGTCTGCATGTGTATGTGTGCGTCTGTATGTGTGTGTGCGTGTCTGTATGTATATATATATATATCCTCGGCTCTCCTAATTGCCTTAGTCCTACCCAGATCAGGATTAGCAGTCCATCCATGTAATGTGAGCAATAAAGGAATAAGATCCAGCATAGATGGCCAAAACTTCAGGGTGCTGTTTAAAATACTTCAAATTTACAGTATTTCAATTCTTAAAATACAGAGGTCCAAACGACTCACGTACAAAAGGTAAATGCAGGAAGCAAAACGCAGATGGGACTCCGTGTTTTGGACAACACCGCCGAAACGCGTAGTCCCATCTGTGTTTTGTTTCCTGCATTTACCTTTTGTACCTGAGTCGTTTGGACCTCTGTTTTTTAAGTAGAAGCATTTAAGAAGTTTTGGACGTCTATGCTGGATCCTATTCTTTTGTTGCTCTTAGATTTAGATATATATATATATATATATATATATATATATATATATATATATATATATATATATATGTAACTTTAGTGTGGCGCTCCCAGAGATGAGGAGGAAGATCCACAGGCAGTCGGAGAGGTGAGTATTTGTATTTTTATTGCTACTGTACTGGTGGTGATACAACGCGTTTCGGCATGAAAATGCCTTCATCAGGTATCAAACGTAAAAAGATGATATAAAATATCATTGTGCGCAGTCGATTTGCTACATGTTCTTATCAAAACTTCCATAGGTGAGTGCAAGAATTCATATACCTTGTTATATTTACCAATTACTACGCTTAGATTAGCCCCTCTCTTTTGTCTCTGTTCCCTTCTCTCCCCTAGGGGTTTTGTGTCGCACAACATATCTATATGTATGTGTATATATATATGTGTGTGTGTGTGTATACACTGCTCCAAAAAAGGGGACACCAGAATACAAAATAGCTGATTAAGTATGTGTATATATGTCGCCGTTTCTCCACTGGTGCAATCTAGAGAATCATCGTTATGCCTCAAAGGGTATATACACACACACACACACACACATTATATATACATTATATATACAGTATATATATATATATCTATATATATATATATATATATATATATACAGTGCCTACAAGTAGTATTCAACCCCCTGCAGATTTAGCAGGTTTGATAAGATGCAAATAAGTTAGAGCCTGCAAACTTCAAACAAGAGCAGGATTTATTAACAGATGCATAAATCTTACAAACCAATAAGTTATATTGCTCCGTTAAATTTTAATAAATTTTCAACATAAAAGTGTGGGTCAATTATTATTCAACCCCTAGGTTTAATATTTTGTGAAATAACCCTTGTTTGCAATTACAGCTAATAATCGTCTTTTATAAGACCTGATCAGGCCGGCACAGGTCTCTGGAGTTATCTTGGCCCACTCCTCCATGCAGATCTTCTCCAAGTTATCTAGGTTCTTTGGGTGTCTCATGTGGACTTTAATCTTGAGCTCCTTCCACAAGTTTTCAATTGGGTTAAGGTCAGGAGACTGACTAGGCCACTGCAACACCTTGATTTTTTCCCTCTTGAACCAGGCCTTGGTTTTCTTGGCTGTGTGTTTTGGGTCGTTGTCTTGTTGGAAGATGAAATGACGACCCATCTTAAGATCCTTGATGGAGGAGCGGAGGTTCTTGGCCAAAATCTCCAGGTAGGCCGTGCTATCCATCTACCCATGGATGCGGACCAGATAGCCAGGCCCCTTGGCTGAGAAACAGCCCCACAGCATGATGCTGCCACCACCATGCTTGACTGTAGGGATGGTATTCTTGGGGTCGTATGCAGTGCCATCCAGTCTCCAAACGTCACGTGTGTGATTGGCACCAAAGATCTCGATCTTGGTCTCATCAGACCAGAGAACCTTGAACCAGTCTGTCTCAGAGTCCTCCAAGTGATCATGAGCAAACTGTAGACAAGCCTTGACATGACGCTTTGAAAGTAAAGATACCTTACGGGCTCGTCTGGAACGGAGACCATTGCGGTGGAGTACGTTACTTATGGTATTGACTGAAACCAATGTCCCCACTGCCATGAGATCTTCCCGGAGCTCCTTCCTTGTTGTCCTTGGGTTAGCCTTGACTCTTCGGACAAGCCTGGCCTCGGCACGGGTGGAAACTTTCAAAGGCTGTCCAGGCCGTGGAAGGCTAACAGTAGTTCCATAAGCCTTCCACTTCCGGATGATGCTCCCAACAGTGGAGACAGGTAGGCCCAACTCCTTGGAAATGGTTTTCTACCCCTTGCCAGCCTTGTGACCCTCCACGATCTTGTCTCTGATGGCCTTGGAATGCTCCTTTGTCTTTCCCATGTTGACCAAGTATGAGTGCTGTTCAAAAGTTTGGGGAGGGTCTTAATTAGTCAGAAAAGGCTGGAAAAAGAGATAATTAATCCAAACATATGAAGCTCATTGTTCTTTGTGCCTGAAATACTTCTTAATACTTTAGGGGAACCAAACAGAATTCTTGTGGTTTGAGGGGTTGAATAATAAATGACCCTCTGAATAAACTTTTCACAATTTAAAAAAAAAAAAATAAAAAAAGAAATAACATTCTTTTTTGCTGCAGTGCATTTCACACTCCCAGGCTGATCTACAGTCCAAATGTCACAATGCCAAGTTAATTCCGAATGTGTAAACCTGCTAAATCTGCAGGGGGTTGAATACTACTTGTAGGCACTGTGTATATATATATATATATATATATATATATATATATATATATATATATATATATATGTGTGTATATATATGTATATATATATATATATATATATATATATATACATACATACATACATACATACATACATACATTATATATATATATATGTAAATAAATATATATATATATATATATATATACCCTTTGAGGCATAACTATGATTCTCTAGATTCCACCAGTGGAGGAACGGCGACATGACTAATAAGGGGATTGTAGACACATGTATCTGGGGTAAATATCACTAATGATCATCAGATACCGATAGGGAGAGGTAGGAGTTTTATTAGAAGGAGATTGATCTTTAGGAGTTTCTCCTGCTCACAAATTCCTCTGCAGCCCCCTCCTCTTCTAATCAACGCCACAATTTACGGCCAGGCTCTCTGAAATGAACGCCCTCAACTGCCATCTTTGTATTTACATCAATTAACACATAAACTCTTAATTACCCTGAGCAGGGGAGTTCCCAGCCCATAGCTGGGTAGTGACACCGCAGCTGCCAGCACCGACTCAAGGTGACAATGAATGGGGACGTATCAATTAAATGACAGTCCCTGGGAGGCGCGAGCATGCTCCGAGCAGAGGGTGCGAGGCGATGGGCCATGTTTAGCCGAAGCTGTAGGCAGTTAGAGAGTGACAACCTCTCATTCAGACAGAGATGAAACGCCGCTTCACATTTTATGTCATCGGGTATTTTTCAAATGTTCCAGTGTCATTTGTTTTATTACAGAAATCATTCTTTTTTTTTTGTTTTTTTGCATCCCTGTACATTTAGGCTTTCTTTGTTTTTTGGATTTTTTTTTATTTTTTTTTATGCCTTATTTATAAAATCCTTTTTGTTCTCTATTTTTTTTTCCTTTTTTTCTCTTTCGTGCTCCAGTATCATGTAAATTCTCGATAAAGGCTTCATTAAGTGACGTACTTAACAAAGAGAAGCATTTCACACATTAAGCAGACGGTTCATTAGCATAAATGTTTAACTACGCGGAGTACACAGAAACCCTGGTTTAAAAATAAAAAAAAAACATAAAAAAAAGAACATAAAGCATTTAATAAAAAACAGCAATTGGAAATATAGTATCTTGTCTCCTAATTTATTGCACTGCAATATGGAGGAGTACATTTCACGAAAAATATAGCTCTTGTTTTCTAATAGATCTATATGCATGCCTCCTCCCAAACAGGCAAAATTATATACTATCTTATAGTATCACATATGGCTCGGGAGGAGCACGGTGTGTCCCCATACTGGTCAGCACTGGACAGCGACCAGCCCTGGGATGAGGCTTGGACTAGATCAGGTAGAATCCCGGCCTTCTTTCTCCTTTTACGATGAGTATATAGATCGTTAGCACTCCCCCCAGGCATTAACCGGTTAAAAAGCACCCCCTTTTCATCGTTCAAGATGCCCCCAACGTGTTACTTGGTGTAAACGCGAAACAAGCCGGTGGTTCTACCTGAGGAGCTGTCGTCTTTTTTGGACGAGAATTATGGCTGTTTTCGTTAGAGCAACGACTGGAAATTAGCTCCAGTCCTCCAGCAATTCTTCCTCCCGCCCGGAGCATCTCAGTGTGTTTATACATGGCTTGTATGGCAGCCTTCATAAGACATTTACCCCATGATTTGCGATGAGCTTATGTGTGAATAATTAATGGCAATTAATCCTTAATTACAGTAATTAGGCAAGTCACAGGAAATTAAGCTGCAGCTGGAGAAGACCATGCCTGCATAGCGAGGGCTGAGGGGCTGTGTGAATTTGCCTTTCACTGACAAGCAATGCCAAAGATGAGGGTTTAGCGGTCCCTCCTGGCTGACTGATGAAGAAGGAAGACTAACTACTTTGGTGTCGGACAAGGCAGAAGGGTTAATAATACCAACTTATACCCCCTTAGGGTGCAGGGATCAATGTTGTCTTAACGAGAAAACCTAGTCAAACAGTTGGACTTACGACACTCCAGAAATACTTATAGAGGTAGCTTAGCGTAAAAGTAGTAGAGATGGAGAACGTTTACTTCTCTTCCATGTAAATAACGAGAGAGGTTCGAAGAAAGTCCTAGTTGCTGTTATTCCGATGGAATTCAGCTCTTGACTAGATATCTAGTAGAGCATATACAGTACATGTGTGTAGTCTGGGAACTTTTGCTTTTTGTAGGCATTCATTATATGTCCAGGCAGATGGCATGAAGTAACTTGATCCTGAACGTTAAACCATCTTTTTAGGACAGTAGGATCAGTAGTATCAGAAAGATCCCCATACAAAGTAGACTAGCACCGATAACGATGGGTTCGTCCAACAGTCTACATACACTCCAACGTCCCCCGACTCTTCCCCGACAGATGATATTGGTGGAGGTAAGGAACCAACATCTTCGATTTCACACTGATGAATCTGATGCCAGAAGAATCTTAGAGAACATAGGAGCGTCCCGTGACAAAGCTGCCAAGGAACGGTGGTTTGGCCAACAATTAATATGTACAAGGGGCTTTACTCCTGGTACATATGAGAAGGAACTGAAGGGAAGGTCTGTAGACATTAATATACTACATGATTGAAGACTTACTTTGGAGAAAGAGTCCTGTCTACTGACCATCCATAGTCATCTTCTTCCTCACTCTCCATAATCTATATATTTTAGTCATTAGGTTAAAAGGGTGTTTTATGTTTAGAGATCTTCTTTATTGATCTTATTTTTAGCAATTAGATCTTGTAGTCTCTTGTATTAAGTTGAAATAAAGCCATGTTTTAAAATGAATTGGTGGACTAAATCTAGCCACAAAAAAATAGAAGAATTTGCCGGTTTCTATGGTTTTTCCAATTAACATTATAATTTTTCTCTAACCAATGACCGGGAAGGGAAATTGAAACTGTTGGGATGGCCAAGCCATCAGCCAAGTATACAGGACATCTAAAGGAAACCTGTTTTAGGTTGAAGGACCTGCCATTTCAAAGCCTTAAGCCGGTCATACAACGACTGTCAGCCACAAACGATACCAATTGCTCAGCCAACATCCTTCTCGGCCAACTCATTCATCTACAGGATTGCTTGTTCGGCTCAGCGCTCCTATGAGAAAGCCACCGGCTGACTTGTTGGTTGACGGCTTTTTTCCAGAACAACAATGTGATCGGATTTCTGAAATCAGGTATTCCCAAATGACATGTTCCAGTCAGCCAGCGAACCCATACACATTAGACTCCCATCGATATCTGCAGGTCCGGCCAACGTTAATCCAATGTATTTGGGGATCTTACTTAATAAAAATTTGCCTTCAAATCACTCAGGTATTTCTTTACTTTTTGTGCTCATAACTTTCTTTAGTAAGCTTCAGCTAGAACATGAAATCTACCGTACCTGCTCCTTCATAATTAAGAATGGTTCCACAGGGTCAGGAAGCTATGTAGACTCTCTAGAGTCTTAATTTTCTTAAATTTGGAACATATCTGAAGCATTTCACATTTCCATGTCCCACAATCAAAAACATTTTAAGAAGCTGGTGGGAACTGTAATCATGGAAAGAAAAATAATGTCCCAGTGTTGCTAGAGAGCAGGGGACAGGGGCTCTTAGACTGGCTCTCAGGCTTGGAAACTTTAGCTATCCCTAATCCCAGAGTTACCTCTAATGGTGAGGATATTTGGTTCACCTTCCTTGCCCTGATCTTATACTCCCTCCCCCAATCCATGGCGAGGGCTAGGGCAGGAGTGATAAAGCCAACAGAAATAGACAAACAGGGGAAATCAAATCTCAATCTCATGACAGAGGTATAAGACAAACAGAGCTTAGGATGAAAATAAGAGTAGGGAGAAAACAACAAGACAACAGGAGAACTCCACAAGAACTTCTCACACAGTACTACAATCACCAGCAGGATGGAGGTGCAACAGCACAAGGACCAGTTTAGCAAAATCTATAGTCGGCATGGAAAGACAGGCTCCACCATCTTAAAAAGGCAAGGAGTTACTGTGATAGGTCTCCTGCAACAAGAGATAACCAGCATGCTAGCAGAAATTAACTTTTGCAAGCTAGATCACTAATGAGAACACAACTAGTCGATGCCCGAGCCTGTCGGTGTAACTCAGAAGCACAAAAGGGGGCAAAGTGTGGAGTGTCAGACTCTGCAGTGTGAATAGAGTCAGATTCCGCCATGACACACCGTGTGACATAACATGACACCAAAAGATTCTGCTAGGTGATACTTGTGGTTAAAAATCACTAAAACTTGCAACATTAATACTGTATACAATGGGAGGATTTCCATAATTGTGCAATGAAAAGATTTAGATGCCTCTAAGTTAAAAAAAAATGTAGACTATTCTTTACAGCCCTCCAAAAAGTAAAGCGATATGTACTGGTCCATCAAAGGCTGCAAGGGCCGTCTTTTGGGCTCTATCGGGTGAATGTCTACCATAAGCTATGGGAATGTTCGCGCACCCTAATGCCACGGTAATCTGTCTCAAACGTTGTATCGAAGAGTTAAAACAACAGCAAAGATGTTCACGGCTTATATACCAATTATTATTACAGAAGTTTGCAGCCTCGGAGGTTATTCAGATCTAGAAAATGAGTTTGGCTTTTTCCAGTCACTTCTCGGCATCTGTCTACGTGACGCGGGCCGCCATCTTCAGCAGCCTGCAATTTTGTTCTCTTACAGTTTATAAATGTAAGAAGGGAAAAAAAAAATTAACAGCCGGATTCTACATAACAGAAATGAAGTGTGCGTGGATGAGTTCTACACATTGTCTTTGCGGACGGGTTAATTGCTGTGAAAACTATTAAAATAGAATTTGTGTCAAACGCACAAAGGGTGTCAGATTCTCACTAAGCCCTTAATTATGAGTTGTCAACACTTAGCAAAACGAGCCCTTGTCCTTAATTAGCTTTGATTTAGTATATTCATTGGTAGAAAGTGTAAACAAGCGAATAATTATTTTCTTTTTTTTCTTCCAAGCCAGGAAAATAAGGAAATATCATTGGCGTCGGAAACTGTTAAAAGAGCAGTCAGTGGCATTTATAAAAGAGGGGGGGGGAGAATCACAGAAATACTTCACCAGGGGAAGGTTAACCCTCCAATCTCTGCGGAATCAAAACCACAGAATGTGAATTTCAAGAAAATGCAAACTATGTCCTTACTCATCTTCATCTAAGTAGCATCAACCTTAATAACCATGAGACTTATTTGTTAAAGTGTAAACAGAGCCTCAAAGAGATAGCAAAGCTCAGCCCCACCTACCCGACTACGACAGCGGATTCAGGCATGCAATTTTTTTCTATTTTCTAGTCCTGGACAACTTCTCTAAGTCCTTTGTCGTTAGATGTTTATTAAGACGTTCTTGGAGCACCAACATATGTCTTATGCCAGTTCCTTTAGAGGAGCATTGCAACTTAGTCTCCTCACCACTGGATTTCTGCAATGATGTGTCATTCTCTACAAGGAGAATATCTTTCCCTTTAGGCCCTGTCTTAAGCGGGCTTTACGCACAGCGACATCGCTAGCGATGTCGCTTACCGATCGCACCTGCCCCCGTCGTTTGTGCATTACGGGCAAATCGCTGCCCGTGGTGCACAACATCGCTAGGCCCTGTCACATGGACTTACCTGCCTAGCGACATCGCTGTAGCTGGTGAACCGCCTCCTTTCTAAGGGGGCGGTTCGTGCGGCGTCACAGCGATGTCACACAGCAGGCAGCCAATAGAAGCGTAGGGGCAGAGAGCAGCCAAAGGAAAGACACGCCCACCTCGTTGCCGGAGGACGCAGATAAGCTGTTGTTGGTCTTTCCCGGGGTGTCACACACGGCTTGCACTGACTATCAATCCATACACGGACATATTGGTGGAGAAGACAGTGGGGGCTATGCGCTCGCACTGCCCACCTATCTGTACATAGACTTACTGGTGGAGAGGACAGTGGGGGCCACGCGCTTGCACTGACCACCAATCCATACACGGACATACTAGCAGAGAGGACAGTGGGGCCACCCGCTTGCAATGACCACCAATCCATACACGGACATACTGGTGGAGAGGAGAGTGGGGGCCACCCGCTTGCAATGACCACCAATCCATATACGGACATACTGGTGGAGAGGATAGTGGGGGCCACTCGCTTGCACTGACCATCAATCCATACACGGACATACTGTTGGAGAGGACAGTGGGGGCCACTCGCTTGCACTGACCACCAATCCATATACGGACATACTGGTGGAGAGGACAGTGGGGGCCACCCGCTTGCAATGACCACCAATCCATATACGGACATACTGGTGGAGAGGACAGTGGGGGCCACCCGCTTGCAATGACCACCAATCCATATACGGACATACTGGTGGAGAGGACAATGGGGGCCACGCGCTTGCAATGACCACCAATCCATACATAGACATACTGGTGGAGAGGACAGTGGGGGCCACGCGCTTGCACTGACCACCAATCCATATACGGACATACTGGTGGAGAGGACATTGGGGGCCACCCGCTCGCACTCCTATCTGTTGATGGCAGCCCTATATCCCCTAATTGTCTCTATAGTGGAATACTTTTGTATTCCAGCATTTTATTACATGCCCAGGTGACACCGTTCTGCGCACCGCTCCGTAAGAAAAAAGAAAACCTTATTAAGATTAAATACAAGGGAAATTCTGTAGGGACCGGCCTGCAGTGACATCTGGGGCTGAATGTAGATGGAAAACATTTCAGACCTGGGCTGCCAGATTGAAGGGCATGGATCAATTTTTAATTTACTTGTACGTACAGATGACTCATTTTGAAAGAGAGAGATGGCAGAAAGAGAAGGAGCTGAAGAGCGCGCGGAGTAGGGCGAGAGACGGCAGCGCAAAATGGAAATGTGACTGCGATAATGAGCGGGCAAGAGTAGGACGCTAATACAGAATCCAGGCAGTTTGTGGAAATTATAGGGGGCGCGTGTGCACTCTCCACGCTGATTAAAGTCATGGAATTCTCCTAACAGTGTTTGATTTTATAAATGATTTCTGCCCTTCCCTTCACTCTTTTACGCCACCGCCATCTCCCCAACCTTGCAAATAAGCAGCACATTCATTTTAATATGTAGAATTGGTTTGCTAACAGGGTGACAATTTGAAACGGACACCCCACTGTGCCACAAACACCGCCGAGATTGTTGCCCATTTACCCCGCCAAGGCAGTTGTTTAGAAGCGAGACGCTCGTCCCTGGAAAGGCTTTAAAGTGCTGTAATTTTATTTAGGATAATGAGGATTTATAACCGTTTTACCATACAAGAAACCTGCCTTTTAAATGGACGTCCAAATAAGCTGTTTAGCTTTAGCTGAACCGAGCGCGGGATTAGATGAGCACTAAGGAGACGCGGAGTTAATAACTGCACACGCTGCACATTATCTAAAGACAAATCTTTCACCGGAACATTTTGCCTGGTTTTTCCCAAGTCGGTGTGGCCTAGGAGCCTCGGCGGCTTCTCACGTGGAAGAAAAATGGTTAATTTTGTAGTTTTGTAGTCTGCAAAAAAAAAAATTAAGTCGTTCGCCTTGCTCTCCGTTCGCACCATGGTGCTTTTGAAATCCCTCATGAATAGATTTTGATGCAGATTTTGAAGGGTAATTCTAACCTTAGTTATAAAATGCAGGCTTGGTATCAGTCCCTGTATCGGTGAAAGGGAGGGATACTAATGAGACCCTGGTAATGCGTATGAAGTTATATGAACATCATAGTAGAGGATCCCTGCTCAAGACACTGCGGCTTTATAGGGGTATTCCCATTTCCAAGATCCTATCCCAGTATGTAGTAGGTGTGATGATAATAATATTAGCAAATATTTCCAATTAGAAATGTAGTATAGTTCTTCAGATTTAGCCATATATCATGGGCGTGTCGGGGTAAAAAAAAAGCAGGGACCCTACACTGTCCCTTATCCCAGAGGTACGCTTAATGGTAGCAAGGTCTGGCCCACCAGCATGACCCTAAGTCCTGTCTGAACCCTGATCTAACACCCCCTCTCCCAGACCCCAGGAGAGGGTCGGGACCGAAGAAGCAAACCCCACAAATATCACAGAAGGTAAAAAACCTAAACACATACACACTGCAATCAGACACGGGAGAAAACAATACGTGCCCAGTAATAATTAAAACTCAAGGAGGAAATAAATTAACAGGGATATATCCACACCACACAGGAAAGCACACAACAGATCACCAAGCTCTGGATCTCTACCATAGGACTGGTATTGCTGGAGCAATGCTGAGCTATAGTCAGCAATGAGCAACTGGATCCAATATCTTAAAAAGAGTGAAGGCGGCTATGAATGGTCATTAGCAGCCTGAGCTCCTAGCAGCCGTTTACAAGCAATTAGGAATTAACTCCTGCTGGACTGGACAGCAGTGAAGCTAAAACAGCCAACGCCTGAGTCAGGCTGAACAACTAAGTGACCTCAGATTGCTTGTCAGACTCTGCAGTGTGAACTCAGGCCAACGCAGCCATGACACCCAGCGAGTGCAAAGCCAACCACCACATGACACCATGTCACTTACCTCAGAAGCATCTCATCTATCCATAAGATAGGTGATAATGTATTGCTTGATTGGGGTCTAAGAGCTGGAACTTGCACCAGTCAGCAGAACGGGGAACTTTTATCCACACTAGAGTAGAGCAAGCTTGAATACTGCTACATTCATTCCCTAGCACCGCTCTGCTTTTTCTGGCAGAACCATAGAGAATGAAAGGAGCAGCAGTCAGGCATCCGATCTGTTGCTCCCTTTTTAACCGGGATAAATGTGCCCCTTTGGGGATAAATATTCCCTTGTGCACCATTCTGTGCAGGTCCCAGCAGTTGGATCCTCATCGATCAATAAGAAAGATATCACCTATAATGCGAATACGTGATAACTTGTTTTCATCAGCAAACCTTTTTAAACAGTAGAAAATGGTTTACCAATATGTACAGCATTAACCATCCACAGTTTTAGGTAAAACCACCTTTTAAAAAGGAATCTGTCAGCAGGTTTTTGCAATGTAACCCAAGAGCAGCATAATGAAGAGGCAGAGACTCCGTGATTACAGAGGTCACTTACAAGAGTCTAGACTGTGTTCTTTCAATAAAATCAGTGTTTTATCAGCAGGAGATTATCACTACAGGACTAATTGTTTGGTGCCTCCTGGTCCAACCTCACCCTAAACAGTGATTAGCAGCTTTTTGTCAATATACAGTGTACACAGAAAGCTGCCAATCAACAGTGTAGGCAGGGTTATACACAGAAAGCTGCCAATCAGTGGTGTGGGCGGGATTGTACAGAAAGCTGCTGATCAGTGGTGTAGGTGGGGTTATACACAATCAATGGTGTGGGCGGGGATATACAGAGAAAGCTGCCAATCAATGGTGAGGGCGGGGATATACAGAGAAAGGTGCCAATCAGTGGTGTGGGCGGAGTTGTTCAGAAAGCTGCCGATTAGTGGTGTGGGTGGGGTTAACATAATCAATGGTGTGGGCGGGGATATACAGAGAAAGCTGCCAATCAGTGGTGTGGGTGGGGTTATACACAGATAGCTGCCAGTCAGTGGTGTGGGCAGGGTTATACACAGCTCAGCATTCAGATCTATGCTTGATTTGCAGCAGAAATTAACAATGATTGTATTAAAATGACAGCAAGCAGCCCAGGAAGTGATACATTGATGGAATCAGGGTCTCAGCACCTTCCTCATACTGTTATCAGATTACATAGCAAAAACCTGCAGATAGATTCCCTTTAAAGGGAACCTGTCACCAGATTTGGCGACTAAAAGCTGCGGCCACCACCAGTGGGCTCTTATATACTGTATATAAGAGCCTAGGCCGCTGGGTAGAACGTAAAAATCACTTTATAATACTCACCTAAGGGGCGGTGCGGTGCAGACTGGTCAAATGCGTGTCTCTGCTGTCCGGTATCGGCGCCTCCTCTTTTGGCCATCTTTGTCCTCCTTCTTCTGAAGCCTGGGTGCATGACGAGTCCTACGACATCCATACTAGCCAGCATTGAGGTCCTGCGCAGTCGCACAACAATACTTTGATCTGCCCTGCTTATGGCTTGCCAATCGCATCCACAGATCCTATGTTGGTAACATGTAGCAAGATTCTAGCCGGGCAATGGGCACTCCTCCTTCTTATACCCCTGAGCTCTCCATTCAGACCATTGGGGTCTTCACGATTGGTGGATAAGACTGGGCTTTTATTGGCTAGATTTCAAGCCGAATACAAAATATCTCTAGTAGTAAAGGTCTCTGGCAGAGACGAGGGAGAGACAGCAAAGTTACATCACATCTAGCAATACACATATTAATACAATGGGAGGTTTGCATAATTGATTTGGCTGGGTGTCTGACCTTCACTGGCCTAGGCAATTACATGAGACAACAATAACTTTAACACTAGACTCCTAGGAGTCTGGTAGAAACAATGAGAGGCTTATCCCCCGTTTATAAACAAGATATCATCATGTCTGGCTGAATTTTAAGAAACCCATGCTAGGCACTGACAGTCCAGGTCGTCACAATGTATATACACTGGTGGTTACCACAGCTTATAGTCGCCAAATCTGGTGAAAAATTCCCTTTAAAGGAAAATCACAAGTAACAACGTTAGTCTTTGTTCACACATTGGTCTCATTTCAGTCTTTTGATATCCAGAGAAAGGCATCACCGTCCATAGCTGTGATGATGAACGCACATTTCGGGACTACATATTCGCCCCCAAAACAGTGGCTACACCAAACCCAGAGACACAGGCTGATCATAAGGCTGGAATATATTGGCAAGGACCTGGTCAGTGCTGTGATTGGGCTTAGTTATCGCCTTTCTGCCCGTGGTTAGAGCCCTCTTCTTCTGCACCGGTGAGTGCTGATATTAAAGCTTTATACGGCTCCTGCTACCGCTCACAAGGTCAGTGTGTTTGCTGGTTTAATAGCTCCCCATCAAGAATAAAATCAATGAGCTGCCTCACATCGCATCTCTAGGGATTCTCACCTGCTCCACCACTAGGATGTCACGCTCGTTTCTATAAGGAGTTTTCTACACTTCCTTTTTTTTTATTTTTAATATGTATATTTTTTATATATTTATAATGTAATGGGCACTAGAGGCTGGCACTTTAGGGACATAGCCCACTTTCTAGAATAATATATCTTTTTCATTCCTATAACTGGTGAACACATGTGTTATTAAAGAGGTATTAGCCTTAAAATATACTTCTTATTGGCTGGCTGTGCTCCCGCCGACCTCTTTAACTATTGTTGCATCGTTCCATGGAGATTTATCAATAATTCTTTATTACAAATACATTAAAACGAACGGACCAACCCAAGTGACGGATGGAATTGATACAGGGGACTTGGCACCTATACTATAATAGAAAGAGGATCTATAACACATAGACTATATAGATATTAAGGCCGAAATTAGTGCAATGTGCAGCAAGGTAATGACCAATAACACTGTAGTCAGTAGGGCAACTATTGTAAAGTCACTAGTGTGAGAGCCTGTATAGACAACACTAAGATATCATTCAGGCCACAAATGGTAATATTACCAGCATGCAATGGTCCAGGTAAGATGATGGTGTGGCGTCCCCTCAGACTGACGCGCGTTTCGCAACAACCGTGCTTCGTACAGGAGGGATATGGAGTAGGGGATATGATTTTAACTGTTAGGGCTCTTTCTGACGTCCATTATCTCAGATCGCAATGCACAGACTGACTGTCCCAACCTGAGCCTCATAGAAATATATGGAGCAGTCACGCTCCCGTCGGGAGACACACGGCCAGTCTATGTATCTCGGACCTGTACCGCCCCAGCAGTGGTCGAACCGCTCGGATCCGGGTGTCGCTACTCGTGGCTTGAGGGTCTCCGGACCCGGGGGCTCAGGGTCCGTAAAAAACGTGATGGAAGGTTATTTACAGGGGAATTAGATATAGTTCGTGACGCCACCCGTGGTGTGTGGTAATAGGGAGTACCGCCGCTGCTGTTGGGAGTACCCGGGGTGATGGAATGGGGGCAGCTAGATGACATTTTCCCTCCATGGGTAGGGAAGGCCCCGGGACTCTGCATGGTGGGGTGCAGGGGGAGCGCAGGCTCGCTGGTAGCAGCGGCTGGTCAGGTACTCATTCAGAAGGAAATCAGACGCTGACAATGAAGTAAACCAAGTCTCTGGGTGCCGCTGCCCTCTTGAGGGAGCTCGTCCTCGTTTCGTCGTGAAAATTTATTTTATTATATCTTTCCATGGAACAACACTGAAGATATAATACTGTGATACAATGTACAGTGTCAGTGTGCAGCTTGTATAACAGTGTAAATTTGGTGCCCTCTAAATACTCAACACACAGCCGCTAATGTCTAAACCGCTGGCAACAAAATTGAGTACACCCTTAAGTTAAAGTGGCCAAAATTGTGTCCAAAGTGTCAATATTTTGTGAGGCCAACATTATTTTCAAGCTCTGTCTTAACTCTCTTGGGTATGGCGTTCACTAGAGCAGTACAGGGGCCGCTGGATCCTCTTCCATCCTCCATGACGATATATATCACAGAGCCGGTGAATGTTAGAGGCCTTGCGTTTCTCCACACCCGTTTGAGGAGGTCCCACAGATGCTCAATAGGGTTTAGGTCTGGAGATACTTAACCAGTCCATCACCTTTGCCCTGAGTTTATTTAGCGAAGCAGTGGTTGTCTTGGAGGTGTTTGGGGTCGTTATGTTGGAATATGAAGGGAGGGGGATCATGCTCTCTTTCAGTATGTCATAGTACATTTTGGCCTGGTTTTCTCCACACATACCACTTAGAATTATCACCAAAAAGTTCTATCTTCGTCTCATCAGACCAGAGAATCTTATTTCTCATAGTCTGGGAGTCCATCATGTGTTTTTATGCAAACTCTATGCGGCTTTCATATGTCTTGCACTGAGGAGAGGCGTCTGTCGGGCCACTCTGCCATACAGGCCTGACTGGTGGAGGCTGCAGTGATAGTTGACTTTGTGGAACTTTCTCGAATCTCCCTACTGCATCTCTGGAGCTCAGCCGCAGTGATCTTGGGGTTCTTCTTCTCACCAAGGCTCTTCTCCCACGATTGCTCAGTTTGGCTGGACGACGAGGTCTAGGAAGAGTTCTGGTGGTCCCAAACTTCTTCCATTGAAAGATTATGGAGGCCACTGTGCTCTTAGGAACCTTGAGTACTGCAGAAATTCTTGGCCAGATCTGTGCCTTGCCATAATTCTGTCTCTGAGCTCCTTGGGCAGTTCCTTTGACCTCATGATTCTCATTTGGTGTGACATGCACTGTGAGCTGTGAGGTCTTATATAGACAGGTGTGTGTCTTTCCAAATCAAGGCCTATCAGTTTAATTAAACACATCTGGACTCCACTGAAGGAGTAGAACCATCTCAAGGAGGATCACAAGGAAATGGACAGCATGTGACTTAGATATGAGTGTCTGACCAAAGGGTCTGAATACTTATGACCATGGGATATTTCAGTTTTTCTTGTTTAATAAATTTGTAAAATTTCTACATTTCTGGTTTTTTCTGTCAAGATGGGGGATGGGGTGCAGAGTGTACATTAATGGGAGAAAAATTAACTTTTTTTTTTATTTACCAAATGGCTGCAATGAAACAAAGACTGAAAAATTTACAGGGGTCTGAACACTTTCTGTACTTACTGTAGATCCCAAACAGGAAACCTTATTACACCGAGTCCCAGGGGTCCAGGAACTACCACTATGCATCCAGTGGAGTCTGCCGCCTCCTATTAGTGTGTGCGGAGACGGTTCTTCACTGCTGACTACGTAACCTCTGTGACCTCGCAGCTAAATACAATTTAATGTCATTTAAGTGAAACAAAGTGAACTCCGAAGTGAACACAGGAAACCACTGAAATAATTGACGCCGTGAACACGAGATGATCGAGATCCCCATTACGGAACATCCTCCCAAATTCTCCTTACCGATGTGTTCAATATTATTAACTTATTAGACGTTCCATTGGTCGGAATTGCGGTCACGGTGGAGTTCACGTACCGTCTTCTTAACTAGATAAAGGGGTATTACGGCTTTACCAAATTAAAGTTTTTCATTGTGTGATTCCTCAAGATCTCTGCTTGCGGTCATGTGATGGCACGATTCTTTACCGTATCGGAGCTCTACCCTACCACTTGCCATGGACCTCCTTATACATAGCATGACCAGGAGAGAGTGTTTCTATCTTTTGGAGCAAGCAGTGAAGGTTCCTAGTGTGTGACTACAAGCGGAGGTCTTGAAGACCACGAGGAATCAATAGAGAAAGTATATTAAAAATTATATAGCATATTCTCATAAAGTAAGACTTATTTACTTTTACAGGAAAAGCCCTTTAAATCAAACCTTAAATGGAAGTTATAATAAAAAAATGACATATTATGTAAGTCAGTTTTTGAGGAACATGTATACATTTTTTATAATATGATTTTTATATACTTTTTCATACTTTCTGTCCATTTTAGGAAGAGGTTTCAGCAGAGGCACTGACTGATAACACCTCTATACACAGCTGAAAATACAGGATCCACCAATCACAATAGGTGATATCACAGCTCACCTCCTCCCCCTCTTGTACAATGACTGATAACACCTCTATGCACAGCTGATAACACAGAATCCACTATTCACAATAGGTGATATCACAGATCACTTCCTCCCTCTACCTGTATAATGACTGATAACACCTCTATATACAGTAGATAATCTATTGTGAATGGTGGATCCCGTGTTATCTACTGTATATAGAGGTGTTATCAGTCATTATACAGGAGGGGGGATGATGTGAGCTGTGACATCACCTATTGTGAATGGTGGATCCCGTGTTATGTCACAGCTCACCTCCTCCTCCTGTCCAACGACCGATAACACCTCTATATACAATAGATAACACAAAATCCACAATTCACAATAGATGATGTCACAGCTTACCTTTTCCTCTTGTACAATGACAGATAACACCTCTATATACAATAGATAACACAAGATCCACTATTCACAATAGATGATGGCACAGCTCACCTCCCCCTGTATGACTGATAGCACCTCTATACACAGCTGATAACACAAAATCCATCATTCACATTAGGTGATGTCACAGCTGATAACACCTCTATGCATAGCAAATAACACAGGATACATGATTCACAATAGGATATATCGCAGCTCACATCCTTCCCCTGTGAAATGACTGAAAACACTTCTATACACAGCTGATAAAGGATCAGCCAATCACAATAGATGTCACATCTCACCTCGATCTCCTGTATAATGACTGAAAACACCATTATATACAGTAGATAACACAGATTCGACCATTCACAATAGGCGCTGTCACAGCTCACCTTCTCCTCCTCATGTACAATGACTGATAACACCTATATACACAACTAATAACTTAGATGGTGTCACAGCTCACCTCGTCTTTCATTACCATGACTGATAATACCTCTATAGACAAGTGAAAACACAGGATCCACCAATCACAATAGGTGATGATGTCACAGCTCACTGGCTCCTTCTCTCTTCTCATTGACCCTTGCACATAATGTGCTTCAATACAAATATAGAGTCAAAGTCTGACCATTGTGACTATGTACATGTGTTGTTTCCTGAAACATCAGAATGTTTGAGTTTAAAAAAACCCCAGTGGCCAGTGGAAAAAATGCAAGATTTTTTATTTTATGGAAGTATAAAACGTGATATGGGGGGCAAAAAAAAAACATTATAAAAAAGAAAACAAAAACCTGATTTTAAATAATAGGTCAATAACTGTCTTTTTTTTTCCTTTTAAATCACGGTCCTTCAGAAATGCGTTAGATTGGTGGACTCCGAGTCCCGAGACCCCCCAACGACTACTTAACACTAGAACTACTGAGGTAGTCATTTTGACTACTTTGCACAATGTATTTCTATATAGGTGTCACGAATCCAGTAGTTCTAGTGTTAAAACTCGATTATGAGCTGTGTATACCGAGGAGTATGGGCTGAATAAGTCCATAATCCACTTCAGAAGTTGCCGGTGAAGTTGGCGTAAGAGCCTGAGATGGTGAAATGTAGGGCGATCCGTGCAGGGTAACGTGAAGATTCTTTGCAGCGGATAAGAGCGTGTTCTCCTTGTGCCAGATTACAGCGAGATTGTTACACGGCGCCCGGCATGCTGTGACGGGTCTTAGATTTATTTTGCAGTCTCAGCAACACCAACAACCACCTGCTGCCTGCTCCAAGAAGCCATTGCCATTGTCGAGATCTGAGCCTCCTGCCCCCTATTGTGACTCCAGCGCTGTGTTCCCGACGCTCCATTCCACAGCACGAGCCGGGCTTGTGCGCTCATTCATTATGTATTCCGGAGCAGTGGCGATGTGGTCGGCAGATGAAAGCACCACTCATCTTACGGAGCAGTATCTGCACCCACACACCCCCTGTAGCTTCTAGCGGATCCTGTGTGTCTACAAGAACAGCCTAATAAACCTCACATGAATATACCCTGCGCTGCTCCACATAGACATTTATATACTCTATGATCACAGCGAGTTGGAATGAATAAAGCGATACAATGCATGTATCTCCAGCCATGCTATTTCTAGAGATTCCCATTCATTAAAGCTTCTTAAAGCAGTTGTACAAGACGTTAGATATTGATGACTTAAGGCCGCTTTACACGCAGCGATTTATTGTGCAATCGCACCCGCCCCCATCGTTTGTGCAACACGGGCAATTTGTTGCCCGTGTTGCACAAAGTCGGTCACCCCCGTCACACGTACTTACCTCCCGAACGACCTCGCTGTGGGCAGCTAACATCCACTTCCTGAAGGGGGAGGGACGTTCGACATCACAGCGACGTCACACAGCGGCGGCCCAATAGAAGCGGAGGGGGGGAGATGAGCGGGACGTAACATCCCGTCCACCTCCTTCCTTCCGCATTGCCGACGGGACGCAGGTAAGCTGGAGTTCATCGTTCCCGGGGTGTCACATGGAGCGATGCGTGCTGCCTCAGGAACAATGAACAACCGGCGCGCAGAAGGACGTTCGATTTTTAGAAAATGAGTGACGTGTCAATGAGCAACGATAAGGTGAGTAATTTTGCTCATTCACACTCGCTCGTAGCTGTCACACGCTACAATATGACAAACGATGCCGGATGTGCGTCACTAACGACGTGACCCCGACGACATATCGCCCGATATATCGTAGCGTGTAAGGCCCACTTTATTGTTTCCATTTAAGAGTCGATGAGTTGCAGTACCCAAGAACGGCCACTACACAGAGTGCAGAGTTGTTTCGGCTGCATGCACGGTCTCGTGATCTGCAAATAGATTGTTGCCGACCCCACCAATCTGAAATTGATGATCTGAAACTTTAGCGGGCTTTACACACAGTGACATCGCTATCGATGTCGCTGGTGAAAGCACCCGCCCCCGTCGGTTGTGCGTCACGGGCAAATCGCTGCCCGTGACGCACAACATCGCTAACAACCGTCACACATACTTACCTGCCTAGCGATGTCGCTGTGGCCGGCGAACCGCCTCCTTTCTAAGGGGGCGGTTTGTTAAGTGTCACAGCGGCGTCACTGAGCGGCCGCCCAATACAAGCGGAGGGGCGGAGATGAGCGTCCGTAACAACCCACCCACCTCCTTCCTTCCTCATTGCCGGCGGCCGCAGGTACGGTGATGTTCCTCGTTCCTGCGGTGTCACACATAGCGATGTGTGCTGCAGCAGGAACGACGAACAACCTGCGTCCTGCACCAGCAACGATAATCGGGATTAGAACGACGTGTCAATGATTAGGTGAGTAATTTTGATCGTTAGCGGTCGCTCCTGTGTTTCACATGCAACGACGTCGCTAACGAGGCCTGACGTGCGTCACGAATTCCGTGACCCCAACAACATCTCGTTAGCAATATCGTTGCGTGTAAAGCCCGCTTTTGGCTGTGGGACCACTTTTAAGAATTGAACAACTAGGAGTTCCTTTAAAGGGAAGCGGTCATCTGAATCCCTCCCCCCCCCAACTATTTATATGGGCATGTATTTCATTAAAAGTCAAGTCCAGCAATTCCTACAGTGGGGAAAAAAGTATTTAGTCAGTCCCCAATTGTGCAAGTTCTGCCACTTATAAAGATGAGGTCGGCCTGTAATTGACATCATAGGTGACCACAACTATGAGAGACAAAATGAGAAAACAAATCCAGAAAATCACCGCGTCTGATTTGGTAAGATTTTGTTTGCAAATTGTGGTGGAAAATAAGTATTTAGTCAATAACAAAAGTTCTCAATATTTTGTTATATATCCTTTGTTGGCAATGACAGAGGTGAAACGTTTTCTGTAAGTCTTCACAAGGTTGGCACACACTGTTGGTGGTATGTTGGCCCATTCCTCCATGCAGATCTCCTCTAGAGGAGTGATGTTTTGAACCTGTCAGTTGGCAACATGGACTTTCAACTCCCTCCAAAGGTTTTCTATGGGGTTGAGATCTGGAGA
The DNA here is from genome assembly GCF_048569485.1 of Anomaloglossus baeobatrachus. Taxonomy (NCBI): domain Eukaryota; kingdom Metazoa; phylum Chordata; class Amphibia; order Anura; family Aromobatidae; genus Anomaloglossus; species Anomaloglossus baeobatrachus. The sequence goes on from NC_134361.1 coordinate 192,455,527, forward strand.
CTGGCTATGTCACTCCAGGACCTTCGTATGCTTCTTACGAAGCTACTCCTTCGTTGACCAGGCGGTGTGCTTGGGATCATTATCATGCTTAAAGACCCAGCCACGTTTCATCTTCAATGCCTTTGCTGATGGAAGGAGATTTGCACTCAAAATCTCATGATACATGGCCCCATTCATTGTTTCACGTAGACAGATCAGTCGTCCTGGTCCCTTCGCAGAGAAACAGCCCCAAAGCATGATGTTGCCACCCCCATGCTTTACAGTACGTATGGTGTTCTTTCCATGCAACTCAGCATTCTGTTTCCTCCAAACACGAAGAGTTGTGTTTCTACCAAACAGTTATACTTTGGTTTCATGAGACCATAGGACATTCTCCCAATACTCTTCTGGATAATCCAAATGCTCTCTAGCAAACTTCAGACAGGCCTGGACATTAAGGGCAACACGTCTGGCACTGCAGGATCTGAGTCCCTGGCATAGTGTGTTACTGATAGTAGCCTTTGTTACGCTGGTCCCAGCTCTATGAAGGTCATTCACTAGGTCCCCCTGTGTGGTTCCAGGATTTTTGCTCACCGTTCTTGTGATCATTTTGACCCCGCGGGGTGAGATCTTGCATGGAGTCCCAGATCAATGGAAATTATCAGTGGTCTTGCATGTCTTCCATTTTCTTCTTATTGCTCCCACAGTTGATTTCATCACACCAAGCTGCTTGCCTATTGCAGATTGAGTCTTCCCAGCCTGGTGCAGGGCTACAATTTGGTCTTCACCATAGTGGAGTTTGGAGTGTGACTGTTTGAGGTTGTGATCAGGTGTCTTTTATACTGATAACAAGTTCAAACAGGTGCCATTACTACAGGTAATGAGTGGAGGACAGAGGAGCCTCTTATAGAAGTTACAGGTCTGTGAGAGCCAATAATCTTGCATGTTTTAAGGTGACTAAATACTTATTTTCCACCATAATTTGCAAACAAAATGTTGCCAAATCAGACAAGGGAATTTTCTGGATTTGTTTTCTCATTTTGTCACTCATAATTGTGGTCACCTATGATGTCAATTACAGGCCGACCTCATCTTTTTAAGTGGCAGAACTTGCACAATTGGTGGCTGACTAATGACTTTTTTCCCCACTATAGATGCCATAGATGGATAGATAGATGGATAGATGGATAGATAGATAGATAGATAGATGGATAGATACCATAGATGGATAGAGGGATAGATAGATACCATAGATGGATAGATAGATAGATAGATAGATAGATAGATAGATAGATAGATGGATAGATACCATAGATGGATAGATAGGCAGATAGATGCCATAGATGGATGGGATGGATGGATAGATAGCATGGATAGATAGATAGATAGATAGTTAGACAGCATGCATAGATAGATACCATAGATGGATGGATAGCATTGATGGTAGAGAGAATGAATAGATAGCATGTATGGCTAGATAGGATAGATAGATAGCATGGATAGATGGATGTATAGATAGCGTTGATAGATATATACCATAGATAGAAACCATGGATATATAATTAGATAGATAGAATAGATAGATCTTCTGGATGGATAAATTGGATATATAGATGGATAACATGGATAGATAGCGTGCATGGATAGATACCTTAGATGGATGGATAGCATAGATGGATAGATAGCATGTATAGGTAATAGTCAGATAGGTAAATAGATTGGATGGATAGATAGATACCATAGATAGATAGATAGATACCATAGATAGATAGATAGATAGCTATAGATGGATGGATTTATACCATAGATATATTGGTATGAGAGAGATTCACCCCTGATTCACCATTGACTTTGCCTGTTTTTGTCTTGTTTTGTGCTTTTTTTTTTTGTTTGTACCCAATTCATTATTGTATCTTTTTGTAAGTCTAGTCTATATATGCTCCCCTTTGTTTTTCTGCTTTATGGGCGGAGTTTAGTGATACTATATGTTTTTAGCTGATTAATAATTTGAAACTTTTTTTTTTAAAAAAGGAACAACATTTAGCACAACTGCACTCCAGTCCCACCCTTGTGGGGTTTTTTTGGCGCAACTGTTGTGAGACACGCGACCTTATTCACTTCGATCTCACAAGAACAATTCAAGACAGTTTAACTTTGCACAAACTGCCTGAATTTGGAAGAAAAAATGACGACTTATACCTGAAAAAAAAAATCTAGAGATTGGATGGCTAGATGGATACATAGATGCATGGATACATACATAGATGGATGGATACATATGGATAAATAGATGAATGGATACATAAATGGATGGATGGATACATAGATGGATCGATACCTAGATGGATGGATGGATACATAGATGGATGGATACATAGATGAATGGATACATGGATGGATGGATACATAGATGGATGGATACATAGATGGAAGGATGGATGGATACATAGATGGATGGATACATAGATGGAAGGATGGATGGATACATAGAAGGATGGATGGATGGATACATAGATGGATGGATACATAGATGGATCGATACATAGATGGATGGATACATAGATGGATGGATACATGGATGGATGGATACATGGATGGAGGGATGGATGGATACATAGATGGAAGGATGGATGGATACATGGATGGATGGATACATGGATGGAGGGATGGATGGATACATAGATGGAAGGATGGATGGATACATGGATGGATGGATACATGGATGGATGGATACATAGATGGATGGATACATAGATGGATGGATACATGGATGGAAGGATGGATGGATACATAGATGGATGGATACATAGATGGATGTATGGATGGATACGTAGATGGATGGGTACATAGATGGATGTATGGATGGATACGTAGATGGATGGGTACATAGATGGATACATAGATGGATGGATACATAGATGGAAGGATGGATGGATACATAGATGGATGGATACATAGATGGATGTATGGATGGATACGTAGATGGATGGGTACATAGATGGAAGGATGGATGGATACATAGATGGATGTATGGATGGATGTATATATAGATATCTATCCAGTCTCTATCTTGTATCCTTGTGATACATGAGCGAGATGGATATCGAATAGATGTGATATGAGATTGATAGATACAGTAGAAATAAGATTGGTATGATATCGGGAGGGGATAGGTAGTGATGTACTGATAAGATATAGACAGTAGACAGTCTATATATTTATCGCTCAGTCATGTTACATTCAATATCAATAAATGACACGATATTCACAATGATCTGGGATGGTTTTTTTTTAATTCCATTTAATGTCAGCATCCAGTACGCCTGATGTGAGGAGTGTGAAGCTCGGCTGTTCCCCTCCCACGTCGCGCTTTTTCCGAATGACCCCCCATTAAATCACATGACAGTTATTAGTCCTGACATCAGAGCCGTGTAACAGTTTGCAGTGATGGGAGTCGGATGATAGTCTATAATACAATTCTGCCGTCGTAGCCTCCCTAGATAAACTCGCCGTACGTTTTATTACAAAGTAGGTGGCCTGGAGGAGAAATCTCTGTATTCTTTTGCTTTTGGTATAAAATATGCACTGGGGTTTCTTATTTCATCTCCAATCTGTGTTATTCTGTAAGAATGCAGCAGTGCCCAGGGTCCTCTTTAATATTTAATTCAACAAGTTTTTAATCTGTCATTATGCTGTGATGAAGTAAGCATCAAGTGTCGCCGAGAAAGATTAAATTATACTTGGAAATAGGAATTGAAATGATTTAAGGCTGAGACTGAAGTATTTTCTTTGGACTGGTAATGGTTGCTTTCATATATATATATATATATATATATATATATATATATATATATAATATATATTATATACGGTGTGTGTATATATATATATATATATATATATATATACTACTGTATGTAATTGTTTTTATATGTGCATGTGTATATATATTAGAGGGATAGAGTGAGTGATGTTTGTTGCTATAGAGACATATAAAGAGATATATCATATCTATGTAGATCTTTTTCTCTCTTCCTCTTTTCGCTCCCTTTTTTTCCTGTCAATCTTTATTTATCATCTCACTCTATATCTTTCTTTTTTCTTTTAAGCCTTTCTTTTTTCCTCTTGTTCTCTCTTTTTAGCTAACTCTCTCTTACTTGTTTATCTTGCTTTTTCTTTCTCGCACTCTCTCTCTCCCTTTCTTTCTCTCCCTCTTTCTCTCCCTCTCTTTCTCTCCCTCACTCTTTTTCCTTTTCTCCTTCAGTATTTCTTTCTCCCTCTCCCTCTCTTTCTCGCCCTCTCTTTCTCTCCCTCACTCTCTCTTTTTTTTCTTCTTCATTCTTTCTTTCTCCCTCTCCATTTCTTGCTCTCCCTCTCTTTTTCTCCCTCTGTTTTTCTCCAGCTCTTTCTCTCCCTCTCTTTCTCTCCCTCTCTTTTTCTCGCTCTGTTTTTCTCCAGCTCTTTCTCTCACTCTCTCGCCTTTCTTTTTCTATTTTTCCTTCCTGCTCTCTTTCTCCCTCTCTTTCCCCTCCTTTCTTTTCCTCTTTCTATTTTCTCCTTCATTTTTCCCTCTTTCTTTCTCCCTCCTGTCTCTCCCCCTTTCTCTCCTTCTTTCTCCCTATCTTTCTCTTTCTATCATTCTCTCCCTTTTTTATCTTTCTCTTGCGCTCTTTGTCTCTTTCTATCTCTCTCCCTCTCTCTTTCACTCTCTTTCTTTTGATTTTTCTCTTGTTCTCTTTTTATCCCTCTTTCTCGTTGTTTCTTTCTGTCTCTCTTTCTCTCTCTTCTGGAGCAGAGGTGAATGATCATCAATTTATGATAATTCATCAATCATGGACTGTGTTAGCACTTGCATTCAGCCTCTTTTCAACAATGGATTTATCAAGTTTTTTTTATATTTCCGAAAACAAGAGATGTTCGGTAAAGGCGTCAAACATGAACCATGTTGGGCTTTTCTGACAATTTTCGCACAGGTTCCAATGTAAGCAGAAGCCGTAGTGCAGATGTGAACAAAGCCCAACCCATTATCAAAAGTCAGCTCTGCTACAGCTGTAACCTTTGTAGTGTGTGTAAGTGTATATATATGTGAGTGTGTATGTATGTATATATGTGTGTATGTATGTATATAGATGTGTGTGTGTGTGTGTGTGTGTGTGTGTGTGTGTGTATGTATATGTGTGTGTGTGTGTGTGTGTGTGTGTGTGTGTGTGTGTGTGTGTGTGTGTGTGTGTGTGTATACAGCTCTGGCAAAAATTAAGAGACCACTTCCAAATTGTCAGTTTTTCTGATTTTTTTTCTCTTTATAGGTATACTAGCTGCACTTCTCGGCTTCGCCCGGGTTAATAACTGCTGTTAACAAAATAGAATGTATTAACAAAAATGTATTCTGCACACAAAAACCACAAAACAAATAGAAATGTAATTATTAAAAGGCAAAAACTAAGCTAATAGAAGCATTTCACAACATATATTTCAACACCACAGATATTCCACACAGATTTAACATCCTATGACCTCACACATACTGAGAATGTCCTTTGTTGCCTATATTAACCAATCAGAGCTCAGATTAATTAACTGTAGCAAAATAGAAGCTAAGCTGTGATTGGTTGCTATTGGCAGCCTGATAAATCTCCAGGCAACAGAAAGCCCACCCCCTGACAGTATATATTAGCTCACACATACACATATAGACAGGTCATGTGACTGACAGCTGCCGTATTTCCTATGTGGTGCATTTGTTGTTCTTGTAGTTTGGCTGCTTATTAATCAGATTTTTATTTTTGAAGGATAATACCAGACTTGTGTGTTTAGGGCGATTATGTGGTGAGGTTGGTGTATGTGTGGTAAGATGTGTGATGAGGGTGGTATATGTGTTCAAGCACGTGGTAGTGTGTGGCGCATTTTGTGTGTGTGTTCATATCCCCGAGTGTGGTGGGTATCCCATGTCGGGGCCCAACCTTAGCAACTGTACGGTATATACTCTTTGGCGCCATCGCTCTCATTCTTTAAGTCCCCCTTGTTCACATCTGGCAGCTGTCAATTTGCCCCCAACACTTTTCGTTTCACTTTTTCCCCATTATGTAGATAGGGGCAAAATTGATTGGTAAATTGGAACGCGCGGGGTTAAAATTTCGACTCACAACATAGCACCCAGCGCTGCCCTGGATAGTAACTGTGTCTCTGTTTCTCTCCCATTCTCTGTCTGTCTCCCCCTCTGTATATATCTCTCTGTCTCTCTCTCTCTGTCTCTTTCCCTGTCTGTCTCTTTCTCCGTCTGTCTCAAAATCTTTCTCCGTCTGTCCATCTATCTCTTTCCCTGTCTGTCTATCTATCGCTTTCCCTGTCTGTCTATCTATCTCTTTGCCTGTCTGTCACTTTCCCTGTCTGTCACTTTCCCTGTCTGTCACTTTCCCTGTCTGTCACTTTCCCTGTCTGTCACTTTCCCTGTCTGTCTGTCTCTTTGTTTGTTTCTGTCTCTTTGTGTCTGTCTCTTACCCTGTCTATGTCTGTCTCTTTCCCTGGCTGCATTGTGACACGCCAACATTCCATATAAGGGCGTGGCTGCGCATTCTTCTGAAGTTCTGGCTGCACTGTGGCTCCCAGCTCTATTCGCTTTAATGGAGGCAGGTTTTTTGGCGAATAACTGTAAAGAGCGGGGTTAAAATTTCCCCTTGAAACACAGCCTATGACGCTCTCGGGGTCCAGAAGTGTGAGTGTGCAAAATTTTGTGGCTGTAGCTGCGACGGTGCGGATGCCAATCCCGGACATACATACACACACACACACATTCAGCTTTATATATTAGATTTTTGAGTAAAGCGGGCTTTACACACTGCGATATCGCTAGCCATGTCGCGAGCGATAGCACCCACCCACGTCAGTGGCGCGTCACGGGGTGATCGCTGCCGTAGCGAACAATATCGCTACGGCAGCGTCACACGCAATTACCTCTTCACCGACATTGCTGTGGCCACCGAACAATCTCTCCTTTAAGGGGGCAGTTCGTGCGGCGTCACAGCGGCGTCACTAAGCGGCCGCCCAATAGAAGCGGAGGGGCGGAGATGAGCGGCCGTAACATCCTGCCCACCTCCTTCCTTCCTTATTGCGGGCGGCCGCAAGTACGGTGATGTTCCTCGTTCCTGCAGTGTCACACATAGCGATGTGTGCTGCCGCAGGAACGACGAACAACCTGCGTCCTGCAACAGCAGCGATAATCGGGATTAGAACGACGCATCAATGATCAACGATTAGGTGAGTAATTTTGACCTTTAACGGTCGTTCGTGCGTTTCACACGCAACAACGTCGTTTACGAGGCCAGATGTGTGTCACGAATTCTGTGACTCCAACGACATCTCGTTAGCAATGTCGTTGCGTGTAAAGCTTTAAATGTAAATTGTTCTTTTATTCTATAAAACTACTGACAACGTCTCCAAATTTCTAAGCAAAAAAATTTGTATTTATTTTCTAAAAATGAGACATGGTCAAAATAACAGAACAATGCATGGCTTTCACACCTCAAATAATGCAAAGAAAACAAGTCCATAATCGTTTAGAAACAACAATAGTAATAATGTTTCATCTCAGGAAGATTCAGAAATCAATATTTTGGGGAATAACCATGATGTTTAATCACAGCTTTCATGCGTCTTGGCTGCTTTCCACCAGTCTTTCACTGCTTTTGGGTGACCTTATGCCACTCCTGGCACAAAAATGTGAGCAGTTCTTCTTTGTTTGATGGCTTGTGACTATCAATCTTCCTCTTGATTACATTCCAGAGGTTTTCAATGGGGTTCAGGTCTGGAGATTGGGCTGGCCATGACAGGGTTTTGATGTGGTGGTCCTTCATCCACACATTGATTGACCTAGCTGTGTGGCATGGTGCATTGTCCTGCTGGAAAAACCAGTCCTCAGAGTTGGGAAACATTGCCTGAGCAGAAGGAAGCAACTGGTGTTCCAGGATAGCCTTGTATGCGGCTTGTTTCATACGTCCTTTTCATTTTATTATATATATATATATATATATATATATATATATATATATATATATATATATATATATATATATATTTTTATATATATATTTATATTTATATATATAAGTAAGGATGTATGAACTAGTCCGTATACAAGGTTATCTTGGAAAATCAGTTGTGTATACATGTGTGGATGTATGTACGTGTGCATGTGTAATATATATATATATATATATATAAAATACACGTGCACACGTACATACATCCACACATATATACACAAACACACACATATATATTACACATGCACACACACACACATACATATATACATATATATATATATATATACACACACACATTTTTTATATATATATATATATATATATATATATATATATATATATATATATATATATATATATATATATATATATATATATATATATATATATATATATATATATATATATATATATATATATAATTTTAGAAAAAAACAGAATGAAACAGGGGTTCCCTTGCTGGTTTCCCACACTGGTACTAGCCTGACTTCAAACCGGACTGGCAGCACCTTTACAATGTGAACAGGCGCGTATCTGGATGGTGTATAAATATGAGAAAAAATTCCAGCCACACACTGTGAAAAACCAATATAAATTCTACCTTATACATAAATGGAGGTATTTAGAATATTATAATGGCCATAATTTATATATATATATATATATATATATCTACACATATAATATGTATACACACACACACATATATAGATAGATATATATATATATATATATATATTACACATGCACACGCTTTTTATGTATATATATGTATATATGTATATATGTGTGTATATATATAATATGCGCGCACATACATATATACACACACATGTACACATACACTCACACACACATATATATATGTACATATATATTAACTACACATGCACACATATATACACACACAAATATATATGTGCAAACGTGTATGCATATATATATATTTATGTATATGTATAAATATTACGCATACATATGTACATATATATATATATATATATATATATATATATATATATATATATATATATGTGTATATATATATGTATTGCATATGAGGCGGGATGAAACAAAGCTCCCATGGTAATTCCCTTACATCACAAACACCCGCTTTCCTTGTGCATTCCCCATTGGAGTAATGTATACAGCCCGCCATCGCCCCCATCTTCCCCTCCCGCAGCTCTGTGAAGCAGACAGGTTCCCTGCTGCCAACGCACTCTGCTGATCGGGCAAAGTAAATGCATGGCTGTGTACAGGAATAAATAAACCCGAGCGGCTGAGTCAATAAGCAGGCTGAGTTCTGCGCCTACAGCAATGGCGGACAGCTCATTTTGTAGATGTGCGAGTTTTGTTTACATTTATAATGCAGCTTTATTTAATGCTGACAGATATAGCTTGTGGCAAATGATAGTCAGAATGTATGAGCAGTCATAATGCTTCTGTCTTCTTATAGTGCAGCGATGAAAATAAGCACTTCACCTCTGTTTTTATTGAGCAAAAGATAGCAGACAGCTATGCTACGCAAGGCTATTTATTGAGTTGTTTTACTGGCTCTGAACATGCCGCTTTATAGCCGTTGTGAAAATGGACTTTTGCTGGTGTGTGGGAAAGGAAATCGCTCGGCAGTGTTGGAAGAGCTGTAAAAAATATCTCTATAAATTATTATTATTTATTTTATTTTTTTATATTTTTTTTTTCTCCTCACTTGAGCTGGAAAATGTCATTTGAGCAGCGGTGCTGCAGATAAGTGGAAATGCCTGTATAAATTCGGAGCACACTAAGCGCTGTATTATGCTGCATATGCTGATAGGGACTGGTACATATACTTTATTTTGTAGATAATTAGAAAAAAAAATTCAATCTATCCCTCCGTATGTCTTACAGAGAGCGTCGGTGATAACGTAAATTTTTTTTTTTCTTCTGAAATGAGAAACAAAGGGTCTGCTTTTTTTCCTTCCAGACGTAACGCCCTTCTTGTCTATAAGTTGTGTCTGGTATTAATTTTTCATCTCCATTTGCTTGCACCCACCTATGAAATGCACGTGTGATCATTCCCAATGCATTTTAATGTCCGGTAGTATATTTGTATGGGACGCCACACATAGAAAATGCTTCGATTTTACAAAATACACCTATAAAGTATATAGACCTATATGCCATAACATTAAAATGCAATATTGTGTAGGTCACCCCCTTGTGCTGTCAGAATTATTGGCTCTGAAGATGTCCTGCAATATCTGTCGCAAGTATATTAGCAGTATATACTTAAAGGGGGCCTGTCACTGGGTTAAAAGTGGCCAGTTTTTGCTCTTATATTATTCACACTTCTCCCCTGAGTAGTCAGTTTTTTGTTTTTTGAAAATCCGCCATACGATTCCAGAGATACGGGCCTTTTTATTTAGTGCTTACACTTATGGTCATCACAAAGGGGGCGTGGTTCACCAGACTCTCAGGGGCGTGTCTGTAGGCTGCTCTGCATTATTACCTGTAAGCCCCGCCCCTTATAAAATGAAGCAGTGAATACAAAGGCTCATATCTCTGGAACCGTATGACCGATTTTAAAAAGAAACAAAAAAGAATATTCAGGGGAGCAGCAAGAATAAAATAACAGCAAAAACTGGCCACTTATGACTTATTGACAAGTCCCCTTTAAATCCTTAGACACACGATTGGACCTCCATGGATTGGATTTGTTTTACTTTAGTTCTGATGCTTATTATAAGCAATTTTAGCAGGGAGCATCATGGGTAATTTGACCAGTTTGTGGCTATTCAGCCCTATACACAGCAAGCTGTGATGTTCTATGGGATATGACCCATTTTGTCTATGCAGGCAGTACCTTTTTCAGCAGTTTGTGCTATAGTGGCTTCTCTCTGGGGATAGACCAGATTCGTTCGGCGTCACTCCTCCCTTGCATGTTTAAGCCATAGGGCATCTCTCATTGCTTAACCTTGGCATTACTTTAACCACCTCACAAAATCTCCCAGAAAATTATTGCGATAACATGTTTTTTATGCGCTTTTTTTGTGTTCCAATACACACAAGGAATATAAAACAAGATCAGAAAAGACTGAAGTTGGACATAATTTCATACAAACCCCCAATAGTATGTATTGTAAGATCCTGACTCGCTTGGTTGCATGTTGGACGTAGACATGGGATCCGTTTCTTTTTAAATGTCCGATTCGCTTATTCAGGCCTCATAAACCACGCAGAAAAACAACTCAAAACAGCCTCCTTTCGGCATAAGGAGACAAACGGAAAATAGCAAGTTTATAAATAGCTGCAGGGTCTGTCCGCTCAAGATAATGTCCAGCTCTTTATCAAGAGCAGCACCTCTGGAGGTCTGCACACCTCCACACACAGACACCTGAATGAGTCTAATGGTCTCCATTTCACATGATGCACCACATCTCAGGGTAGAGATATGTGAGCAATCATTCCTCCATTTCTTATGACTGCTTAACAATTCAGCCATGGTACAACCTATTATCTCTCTCAGCATTAACAATGTGGGGAGCCTGATGAGCAAAAGGGTAACAATGTTTTGAACTTTTGACTTTTAGGCTCCATATCTCATCATTCATTAGAGCTTGAGCTTGAGACGACCTTCATTTTATAAACAATCATCTTGGCTATCTCATACGTAAATTTGACTATTTTGCGTATGATTAGTTATGTAGAATCTTGTCATGTCACGGCATTGTTACTGTTTTGCTCCTAAAAATGTAAATTTATTTTTTTATTATTTTTGTTAGTATTTTGTAAATCCACTTTTAGCTTTCACCACTGCCTGAATCCTTCTGGGCTCTCTATCAAATTCAAGCATGTCTCTCCCGAAATCTGACCCTGGTTTCTTCTCCACGTTCCCAGTGTTGGTGTATACTGGTTGGCTTTCTTGGGTCTGCATACAGCTTATTCTTCAACTCTCCCCACAAGTGTTGGATTGGGTTGAGGTCTGGGGACAATCCAGCTCCTCTACTTCATTGTCATTGAACCATTTTTACACCAATCTTGCCGTATGCTTCAGGTCGTTGTCCTGCTGGAGCACTATATCACCCTGTTCATACCCATAGTACTCAAGTGTATGAAGTAAATAGTCTTGTTGGATTCTCACATATAGCTCAGCATTGAGACCACCATCGATCCTGGTCATAAGCATTTGGCTGTGAAACACCCTCATATCATCAGGCTTACTCCACCGAACTTGACTGTTCCTTCAATTTCTCGATCCATTAGCCCTTCTTTTCCCTTGTTTCTTCCTGACCCATTTTCCCCCATCAGAGCCTAGTCTATTGACTTTTGTCTCATTGCTCCAAATCATCTGTTCACAATTTTTCACTGTCCACTTTTCATACTTTTTTTGCAAACTCGAGCCGACACTATGATGATATTGAAGTTGAGGCGACTTCACCTATTTTCGGGCCACCATTCCAGACATGTGTAATGTGCATCACACGGTGCTTGCATGTCCCACTATTACGAAGCTTAAGAGCCGCCTCCATTGCCGGGTTTGTTGCCCCAGAACTGATAGGGGTACTTTGCACGTTGCGACATCGCTACTGCGATATCGTCTGGGTCAAATCGAAAGTGACGCACATCCGGCGCCAGTAACGATGTCGCAACATGTAAAGCCTAGAAGCACCGATAAACGATCGCAAAAGCGTCGTAAATCGGCGATCTGTGTAGCCTCGGTCATTTCCATAATTTCGGAAAGACCGATGTTACGATGTTGTTCCGCGTTCCTGCGGCAGCACACATTGCTGTGTGTGAAGCCGCAGGAGCGAGGAACATCTATCTGCGTCCTGCCACCAATGCGGAAGGAAGGAGGTGGGCGGGATGTTTACGTCCTGCTCATCTCCGCCCCTCCGCTTCTATTGGCCGCCTGCCGTGTGACGTCGCTATGATGCCGCACGACCTGCCCCCTTAGGAAGGAGGCGAGTTGCCGGCCAGAGCGACGTCGCAGGGCAGGTAAGTGCGTGTGAAGCTGCCGTAGCGATAATGTTCGCTACGGCAGCTATCACCATGATATTGCATGTGCGACGGGGGCGGGGGCTATTGCGCTCGGCATCGGCTAGTGATGTCGCAGCGTGCAAAGTACCCCTGAGACCTTGTGATAAGCTGACTTGTTGACTCCAATATTTTCCTTCGACGTCACCTCTGGGCTTTTGAATAAATGGATGGACTTCTTTTCGTATTCTTCCATCTGTCATGGCGTCACATGATGCAGTTTGGCAATTTTCTTGGCCGAGAGACCGCTATCGATGAGCTGGATGATGCTGCTTCTCTTATCTTGGGAAACCTTCATCATGGCGGCTTCTCGATTGGAAACATTGTCCTAGTAGCACATTGAACTATTAGGGAATGTGAGAACAGGTTGTAATTTGTAGTATGCAGGAAGAAAAAGATTGTGAAAATTTCAAGATTTCTATTTTTTTAATTTTTAATAAAGATTGTAATTTGAAAACAAAATATTGCCAATTATTATATGAAAATATAAATTTAACACAACTGCATGTAAAAAAAATAGGTTATTTTCTGATGACACCTTCCCTTTAAGACAGACACCACTTACAATGCATCTGTTACTGTAAAAAGGATGGCTTCCTAAAAACATAAATGAGGGATTTTACTCTCTGCCATAAAGCGGCGGACAGTAACCTTCCAATAACTTCGCACATCTCTGTGCTTTTTCTTCTTCTGAGCTGCCATTACCGGTAGTATTCCGCTAATATGTAAATTGGATTCCTCTAGATCTTAGGCTGATGTAATCGAAATAAAATATAATAAAACCCGATGTTCCTTTTTGGCATAATCATTAATTTTTTTTTTTACAGTGGATTTGTTTGAAGGCAAAAACTATAATTGTGGAAATGACTATATAGTTTGCCTGGATCTAATGAGGCTTTATACAACTATATGACACTCAAGGAAGTCACTGCGACTTCTCTGCCCCTTTGTCTCTGATTTCATAGCGGCACATGACATGCCAACAGCTCTTGTGAGGGTAAGAGACCAGCTTGTATGTATGGGGCAATAAAAGGGTTGAATATCTACGACTGTAGTTTAGGTGCCTGATTTCACACTTCTGTACTATATAAGTGCTCAAATGTACAAGCCTGCCTCTAGGTTGTCTAAATGTGACTGTAGGTTAGCGAGGGACACGGGGCTTCTATACTGTCCCTCACACTAAGCAACCCTATGCTATCCCTCACGTCCGCATTACCCCTGAAGGTGGAGATGCCGGAGTCCCCTACCTGACTAGTCTCCTGACCAGAAGTAAGCGATTATTCCCATCTCTCCCCAGGGAAGGAAGGGGCAGGAATGCGATGGTAACACAGAAAAAGACAGATGGGGAAAAAAACCCCACTGCAAACTCACAGGAACAAACAGCAAGAGACAAAGGAGAGAAGCAAGAGCAGGAAGGTAGCAACAAAAAGACAACAAGGGTTAACACCACAACCCCTCACACCAATTAAGTATTACAATAACCAGTAAGAGAGGGAGTATTAGATCAGGGCTGGCCAGGAGCAGGGTAAGGAAGGTGGCCCAGAGATTGTCACCATCAAAGGTATCCCTGGGAGTAGGGACAGCTAGGGCCACCTAGCTTGAGGGCCAGTCTAGGAGCCCTGCCACCCCGTGACAAAAATGCTAACAAAATGACAAAAAAGTGGAAATTGACCTCTCGTGGACCTTCAGGAAACAGGTCACCCTTTTGAGATGCAAAGCCACAGTAAAATTCCTAGAAAATTCTGGCATGTCCACAGCCCAAGTTAATTTACATGTCCAAACTATCCAAAATTAGTAGACGAGATTATTAAAATCACATTGACCTTATTTCATAGTCTATTATGCAGCCGATTTTCCTCACCCCAAAAAACGCTTCACATATTTACCCACCGATCCATTTCTAGAGTACTTCGAGAACATATTGGTGCTGTATAATTAAATCGGGCATCATCGGAAAATCGAGGCCGCAGAACCTAATTCTGTACTCTCTTCTGTTAGTGGAGCAAACAATTGAAACTGAAAAATATATAGAATTTGCAGTAGATTCGGTATGCAGGCACTGTGCTGGGGTGCTCACCAATACTATGGTCCTCTGTAAAGGCTGAATATACCTCTCCGTCTAATACACTTCTTGTGGCTGTCACAACTTGATTCCAGTTTGGCAAATCACACGGACGGCAACTCATTAATTCCACATGGGTCGAAGTCCACCATTTAATACACAAGGAAACACTTATATTAATTAGCTGCACAGGGTAAGTCCATTATTCAGATCAGAGAAACCACAGCTTTATGCACTAATAGATATAATACAGTTACACTGTATCTCCGTGTACAGTGCCAGGTGATCAGTAACCGCTCCTCCGAATCTCGGCTATCTGATTTAATCAATTTCCTTGTTCCTTTATAATTGAATTTAATAGCATATGCCTGATTATACTGCATTAATAGAAAAATCAAATGTTCATCTGACATTTGTACAAAATACTAGTACTCATGGCGTCATGATGCAGATGAGGACACATTACTATCGGGGTCAGACTGCGACCGAGGTTACGTGAGATTCCCACCTGAGAGGCGTCATTAAGGACTATATAATATGTATCGAAATATGCGTTCCACTAATTTATGTAGGGATTTGATTTATCAAACAAAAAGTTCTGTCATTAGGTCATTTAGAGTTTTTTTATTACATGCAACAGACTGACGCGTTTCGCATTTCAATGCTTTTCTGTTCTGAGCATTCCGTTAGTTGATCATTACATTTTCAAGGTCTCCTCTATACTTTGTTCTTTGAAACTGGATTTCTTTACTCTTTCTTTACTCCTTTTTTTTTGCAGATTTGACGTACTATTGATGTCAAATGTTGTTTAGTTTATAAAAAAAAACAACTTTTTTCTAAAACCTCATATTTACATGAGGGATTCTTTCATCAGCACCTTTACTTAGCGTTTAATGAACGGAGTCTATGTCCTCCAATAAAAAACCTATTTTCTTGTTCTTGACACTATATATGTAATACCTCTTATCTCCTGTGGGGGTGCTCCAGGGAAATTGAGCCCATTCTTTTCGCAATTGCAGCTAATTAATGGGAGTCTATAAATGGGAGATCCAGTGATCAGCTCATTTTTCCTTTACCCAGAGCTTTTGCAAAGCAATCAATCCCTTTAATCATATCCAATCCTTTTTTAGAGGTGGTCTCGTTGTTGATCTGATAGGCGGCCCTCTAGAGGTATGAGCCAAAAAGTAATTGATTAAAAAAAGTGTTATGATTTACATTATACAGTCGATGGGAAGAATTATTAAAGGGTTTTACCCTTCTTAACTTTTTGGTATAAATTCAGGAGAGTGTCTCTACACTGCTCCTGTGGTTGTGCACTGGCTGCAGCGGTGACATCACATCTGCAGCGCTACAGCCAATTACTGAGCTCAGCAGCTCCGCCCACTGTCTGCTGAGCTCAGTGATTGGGAGACATCACTGCTCCAGTCTAGGCACACTGTAACGCCTGCCTGGATCCACAGACTCAGACGGGCTGTAATGGACAGGCTAGAGGGAAGCCACTCACCAAGCAGGACCCCCAGAACCCTGAAACACTTTAACCCCTATACAGGGATTTAGAATTACACAGAGCCCTGGAGATCACTACCTGTGGAAGGCTGCAGTCTGAGAGAGTAGTCGTCAGGCAGGATCAAACCAGGAATTGCGGAACAGGGACAGAATCATCAGGCAAGGACGTAATCAGAAACAAGCAGAGGTCAAAACCAGATCGGGCAGCGAGGTACAAAAACAGCAGGCAGTAGGGTAGTCAGGAAACAAGCGGTAATCAGCACACGAAATCACAGGACGAAACAAGAGCCAGAATTCTCAGAACTATCTCTGGCAGAGGTCAGCAGACAGGAGGGGCATTAAAAAGGGTGTGGTGTCTTCCCATAGGCTGTAGCTGAATGATGGTACCTCAGCTGGGAGACACCCGCCACCTACAGTCAGCCAGTGGCACTGCAGATCCCCAGGAAACGCAGACCAGTGGATGAACTGAGCCTGCGCCCATCGACTCCTCTCCCATCAACAGCACCATCCAAGGCAGGAACACTGCGTCGCCTGGCGATCGGAGCAGAAGTCGATGGAGTGGACTCCGGTGGTGACGTAACACACACTCACCGGAGACACAGTCCTAAGTGTGGAGACACGGGGGTCAGTGGCTGCCTCGTCCGCTGGCCCAACTACCTTTAGAAAGACTGCATGGACCAGGGCTCATCCCATCTGAAAGCCCGAACTCCTTACCTGTGGGCAGAACACTACTTAGACAACACAGGGTACGTGAACCACAATAATAAGACTTTATTGGATCCCCAACAGTCAAAGGAATATAACTCAAAACTATGCAAGTCACACGATGTAACAGGCAACAGAGTCTCACCCTTCCACTGGCTCACCGGGGAGTAGAATATTCGTGCCTTCGGAGCTTTCAGGGCCATGTACCCCAAAAAAGCAGCACCCTGATTTTGGCAGGCACCACCGACAATAGGATAGGGACAAACGTAGGAAGCATCACTATCACAGCAAAGTCCGTAGCCAGATAACCATATCGTCCCAACCTGGGTTTCTTCCAGCCAAATTCTAGAATCCTTGGCGGTGCTCCTACACAATATAAAGCAGTTTGATTCCCTAGCCAACTCCGAAGTGCCTAGGCTGGGTAATGGACTTCCAATCTGGTTTGAAACCCCTAGCCAAACAACAACCCCTGGTGACTCCAACAGCCCCTTTTTATATCTCCCAGGGCACTCATTCCAGGGTATATGGTCTTACTTGATTGGTGAAGTAAGGATGTGCTCTTATTGGGTGACATTCCACTTCGCATAGTTAATTCTGTAGGCTTCTCATCTGAGTTAGGTAGACAGAGAGGCTGGGGAAGTTACATGAACTTAGAAATCCTCATTCTCAGACAATGGCTGGCTCCGATAGTCCTGGGGAACACAATGACTCAACAAACACACCAACAGGGATCCAGGTCTGGCCAATTAAGAATATTAACACTTGACAGACATTTTACAGGGCTGTGTCTTCACCATAAGTATTAGATCATTCGGTTATTTTTTTTTTTTTATCAGGGAGATCAGAAATTTGTACAAGAGTACGTTTTGTCCTAAAATTTAGAAACTAAACTAGAAAATGTAGAGCATTCTGGATGATAGTTTTCAGCACAATCATTGTCAGACACTTCAATTTGACACCAAATTATCTATCCGGAGGAAAAAAAAAGGATTGGATGGTTTGATTCAAGATGTCTGATCGTCCTCTACTCAGACGTCATCGGTTGGGAATCGAGAAATTGAGAGGTCCATAAACGTGAAAGATGGTTGACTGATCCTTTCTGAAATCGGCAAGTTTTGGCAACTTTAGTGTGTGTGTTCGCCCTTTAGGATTGGCTTTTATCATTATGGATCTTATTGAGGTCTTCTGAACAGTGGCCAATTTAGACCGAACGTTCTATGATCGCGTCCTTCCCATTCCAGCGACACATGACCCATGTCATTCTTAACATTTCAGATCTTCTTCAGACTTTCCCAATTCGAGGAGTTTGTTATGATCGCCTTGTCTGCGCCACGCCATCATTTATTGTTTAAATACACCACGAGCTGTAACAAAACGCTGTCAAGAGCCATCACACTCATTAACCTAGCAGCTAATTAGCTGCCTCCTGCTTGAAGCCTGACAAGTTTTGCAGTGTGAACCTATCACTGTAGTGTCAGTTCAGGAGCGTGAGGGGATGAGGGGGGCGTAGGAGGTGCCCATTAGGTGCCTGTGTGCGGAGGCCGTACGCGGAAGGTTCTTATTCTGCACTCCCACCAAATGTTACCGCCGTTAATACGCTCAGCTGTAATTAAATTGGCAACACTTAATTACTGTAATTAGCGCATTAACTGTTTTATTTCATGGGGAGATGAGAAAGTGAAATCAGGTGCGGAATGGTTGGTGAATGATAAAATCACTTTTAGCCTAATATCTTCCTATATATGTTAATTGCATATAGAGACATTGTGTCTGCTTTAACAGTAAAAAAAAAGAGCTTTGGTGTGCTCGGAATGGGAAAACAAATCAAAAGCATGCTTTTTTTTTAATCTAAAAATTAAAAGTTCAAGATTTTTTTCTATGTACAAAACTACTAGTATTTCTTTATGGCTCCTAGTACAACAAATTGATACCTTTATTTTTGTAAACCAATGTGCCAGGGGGGAGAAATCAAGCTTTGAAATCACATGCAAATTAGTGTGGTAGTGCATTAGGGGCGTGTCAGTAGCCACCCGCCTGGATTTACTTCCTGTTTCACTTTTTGCTTTGCCTGTGGCTTCAAAACTCTATTTCTCAGCACTGGCACATCAGATTGCTACCACACAGGTATCATTTTTATCGTTGTTCTATGCTCTTTACCTCTATACTTCTAGTTTTGGTAATTAAATCACCCTTACAGGTTCCCTTTAAAGTGGTTATCTGGATGCAAGGCCTAGAACTAAGCAAATGGACACCTTGATGAGACTTTAACTAGACCACAGATCTCAAAAGAAAGTGAAAGTGGTCATAGCCTCTGTCCAACCTTACAATTTCAACTCTACCACCGAATGTACATGGGAGTGTCCTAACTCTACCCCCGAAGACAGAAGTTGGAGAATAAGATCAGATGTGTTGGACTGATTTTGTGTTCTCACTGGAGATGAGCCGTCGTAAGAGGTGACGGTCTATTGAGAAGACATCCAAGGCACGCATGCCTCAGGAGGATCGGCTGTTGGTTTAATGATCAGTTAGCCTACTACTTTCTTGAGGCCATTTTTAGATGAGCCGATGATCAGGAGAACGAACGTCCGTTCCTGACCGCTGGTCCGTGTAAACATGTGAGCTAATCAAATGATGGAGGGGGTGAGCTTTGCAGATGCCACAAATATGCCAACAACTGCCCAGATAATAATACACCCGTAGTCTTTCTGCATTTACACTGCAATATAGTGATGAACGAGTGTCGTTGGAAATGCTCATTTGACCATTATCTTGCTGTGTAAACAGGCTGCCGATCACCTGATGTCCGAGTAATTTATCTTTTGTGCGACACAAAAAAACATTATTTTTTGGCGGATCATTGTCCTGCACAAACAGGACTGTCATTGTCGAGAACTATCGCAGCCTAGTTTAGATCGCTCAGTGCGCATTGTTCACTTTGGTCTACAGGTATTTAAACGACAGATGATTGGTAAAAGTTTACCGATCGGCGGTTGTATTGTGCCACCAGTCAGTCCGTGTAAACCGAAGCTGACTATACACATTGGATGGCTCTCAGAAAAATTGTCATCTGGTCTTCTTTCCCTTTCACGGTAGCACTTGCTTGGTGACAAGCCTCTGTGTTCTCTATGAGAAAACCGCTGACTCATCGACTGGTGGCTGTCAAGCAAGGTACATGGAAGTACCAAACGAACAGCAAAAGGGAAGGAAAATCCTGTGTCTAGGAAAGAGGGAGATGGGGACCTTTGACCAAACCTACTACTGGTCCCTGGCTTCCCTCACCACCCTAGATAGGTTCCGCACCTATGCACTGAGTCAGATACCTAATTCTGGCTCACCCTCAAATAGGCCCTAGGCAGGGAATGGATGGGATGAGCACTTAGTCAACCCCACTAAGCTCTAAACACGCAGGGAATTCACACAGGGGAAAGTAAACAAATAACTTAATGCCCCGTCACACACAACGAGATTGCTAACGAGATCGTTGCTGAGTCACAGTTTCTGTGACGCAGCAACGATCTCGCCAGCGCTCTCGTTTTGTGAGACACCTACCAGCGATCAGGCCCCTGCTGGGAGATCGCTAGTCATTGCCGAATGGTCCGGACCATTTTCTTCAAAGGCGATGTCCTGCTGGACAGGACGCATCGCTGTGTTTGACGCCTACCAACGACCTCCTAACGGGGTCCCAACGCCCGCTGAGATCGTTATACAGGTTGCTCATCGTTACTGCGTCATTGGTAAGATCTGACTGTGTGTCATCTTACCAGCGACCTCCCAGTGACTTACCAGCGATCCTTATCAGGTCGTATCGTTATCGAGATCGCTGGTAAGTCGTTGTGTGTGACTGGGCCTATACCTGCAGATGACACAGGTAGATGAACTGCAACAACTACATAGTTTCTCCAGATGAATACTAGCGGAATGCTTGCACTGAAGACTTGCTAAGGGTATTAGACCTATCACCAGCACAGAGTAAGGGGGAATGAGGGTATTTAAACATACAAAGGGAAGTGCTGAAGATTAACAGCTGAAAAGGTGAGGAAATCCGCAGGGTCCTAGAGAGAAAGGGATTAAACCCAAGCAGGTAAAGAGGGAATGTCAGAGAGCAGCTTGCGACCTTAACCAGCCGGAAACCACAGGACTGTCTGTCAAGCATGACACACCCATGATAGAGGCTTATCAATGTGATCACGTCCATTTTCGGATTAGCAATCGTCAGCTTTCCGTTGGCTGGGGTCCCCATATATATATTTGACTGTAGCCGGACCCGTAATAGCCTTAATATATATGGGGGCCTTTAGTATATTTTTTTAAGGGGACATTAATCTACGTACCAATATTTGAAATAAACCAAAAACACCCCTTTATGTGCAGATTAGCATAACCTCCGTCCCCTTTGTACTATCGTTTAGCGGACCCTACCATGACAATAAGGCTCGTTGGCCCATTGTACAATATAGCATCATTGGGTAACTCAATAATCCCTCTCTCTTGGCAGAAGATTAGACCCCAGACTTTTCCCGGCCTCGTAATCCGAGCCATTTTATTAGCTTTTAAATCTGATTCCTTTTCTCCAACAGCAGATAAAAAAAAAAAAAGAGAATACCAGGAAAACATCTGATAAAAAGATTTAGCGGTAGAGGGGCAAACAGTGCCACGGATATAAACTCCCACATACGATCCTCGGAGTGCGGAATATTAGCTTTAATTTACAAAACAGCCTCATCTTCTATGCAGATAGCAAAGACAGATATAACCCAGGGCAAGTTTAATTTCAGATTGGGATTTCGCATAATGTTTTATTCATAGTATTATATCAAAAGTCCACTGCAATCAAGTGAAGCTCTAAACTTTAACCGTTACGTCAATTTCAATTCCGCAGGACACAGATAATTTATTCTGTCCTGTTTCTTTTTTGAGGATGGTCGCGTCCAGACCCCTCCTGAAGGATTTCTGCTGCTTGACCTGGTTTTCGATTTTCGGCATCTCTGTCCATCTAATTAGCATGTTCTCCAAAGACCAGGGCAGCTCTCTGTGTACAGTATGGGCCTGGGGCATTTAATAAGTAGTTGCTCAGTAGTAGATTTGCATGTTTCTCTCGGGGTCTGAATAACGAATTACCTTGAAAATCGTTATGAACTGCCCCCCACCCCCCACTATCCCTGCTCACTGTGCCTCCTCAATTACCAAAATCAGGCCAATGCATTGTAATGCCAATGGAAAGCTGGAGAGGACACAGGACCGTAGGATACATGGACGAGGAGCAGATGGCCCAATAAGTTTTATTTCTTGGCTTTAAGGCCAATACGGCAGGATCCAGACAGCCATAGTATCCTGACTGCCATAGAAGAGTATTCTAAGATCTGGTCCTCCTGCTCTTACACTCATTGCACGAGAAAAAAGCTTTACAAGGAAACTAAAGGATCTCTTTTATTCCTAAAATATCGTAAAATTATCAATGTAGATAGGTGATAACTATAATAACTATAGTTGGTGCGATTCGCACACCCAAGTCCGTCTCCGCTAGATGATCGCTATGGAACCGACTCTTATCCGACGGCATCCAGAGATTTTCATTTGATTAGCCGGCCTGGTGCAACCTCATCGTTGTGGCGTGATGCACGTAGGATGTTGCGCCAGGCCGGCTAATGATTTCTTTGATCCCCTAAGAATCGTAAAATTATTATAGTTATCACCTATCTACATTGATAACTATAGTTGATGCGATTCGCACACCCAAGTCGTCTCCGCTAGACGAGAGCTATGAGAACCGACTCTTATCTGACGGCATCCACGGCCAGGTGCCACCTCATCGTTGTGTCGTGATGCACCTAGGATGATGCGCCAGGCCGGCTAATGAACATTCGCACAACCAAGTTGGTGTCCGCTAGACGAGAGCTATGAGAACCGCCTGTTATCTGACAGAATCCACGGCCTGGTGCCACTTCATCGTTGTGGCATGATGCACATAGGATGTTGCGCCAGGCCGGCTAATAAACATTCACACAACCAAGTCAGTGTCCGCTACACGAGAGCTATGAGAACCGCCTGTTATCTGATCGCATCAATGACTCTTCTTATGATTAGCTGGCCTGGTGCGACTTCATCTTTGCGGTGTGATGCACATAGGATGTTGCGCCAGGCCGGCTAATGAACATTCGCACATCCAAGTCAGTGTCCGCTACACGAGAGCTATGAGAACCGACTCTTATCTTACGGCATCCATTAATCTTCTTATGATTAGCCGGCCTGGTGTGACCTCATCGTTGCAGTGTGATGCATATATGATGTTGCGCCAGGCCGGCTAATGATTTCTTTGATCCTCTAAGAATCGTAAAATTATTATAGTTGTCACCTATCTACATTGATAACTATAGTTGATGCGATTTGTACACTCAAGTCAGTGTCCACTAGAGGAGAGCTTTGAGAACCGACTCTTATCTGATTTCATCCACGGCTTTTCTTTTGATTAGCCGGCCTGGCATGACCTCATCGTTGCAGTGTGATGCACATAGGATGTTGTGCCAGGCCGGCTAATGAACATAAAACTATCGGATGCAGTCCGGTAAGAAGCACAGTCCAGTGACCACAGGTTATTGACTTGTTGATCGGTTGGGGTCCAATTGCTCCTACCTTTACGGATTGGCAGAACCGGCTACTTTGATCCCCGTTGCAATAGAGTGGCAGTACGCCAGTGTGAGGTAAATCCGGAGATATGACGATAAATCATGACATTCAAGTCATGTCAGGAAGCCCTCTCCTGGTGTCACTACCCCCTTCCCTTCACACAACTGGTTTAGCAACAAATCCATGGCCATGTCCTGTGATATGGAAATTAGGTGGCTTTAGGACAATGGACACAGGATGACTCCCTGCCGTCACCCTGTAGTAGGAGCTGCTAGCTAGTTAGCAAGGCTATGGAAATAGCCAGACAGAACGACTCCAGTAAAAAATGGTTCATATCTCGCAAGCCATATTTCCGATAAATATGGCAACCATAAAAATGGTGTCTCCGCATGTGGACGATGCCGGCACCCCCTTTTTATGGGAACAGGACATTGGGAAATGCCCCAGGCGTGATATCAGCCAATGGGGAACTGGCAGACAGGTCATGAGTCCCCTCGTTCTGTAGCTAAATTCATAACTGTCACAATGAGAGCATTGGCGTCTGCCTACGACGCTCCCAGGCAAAGTTATAGCCAAAATCCCCTTTGCTGGATAATTCTGATCCATGCAGGGGGAGTGGCAGTGCTTCCCTGTGAGGTCACTAAGGTAGGAGGGGACCTGGATCTGCCCAGGTTGATAACCCTACTTCGGCCATTTTCCAGCGTTCTTCTGCTCGGGGGCCTGGTTGGGACAGACCTGTGAGAGAGTTCCTGGAAACCTGGTCTACAGCGCCCCCCTGTGGCCAGACACACAAGGTAACTGATGTAATTGTATACCTGTTTGTAACCCATGCTTTATCTGTAACTGTACTCTGACATAACTGTATATTCTGTAGATTCCCTATTGTATATATTGTAGTTTCTAGTGTGCTTTAGGCGATTAAATTATATAATTAATCTTGGGCTGTTCTGTTATCTCGATCTTGAATCCCACGTCTGTGTGTTCGGCTAATAGTTACCGTAAATCGGTTGGTGGCAGCGAGTTGTGCCAAGGATTATTGTGGGGAGGCCAGTGAGATTCGGGGAGAGTTTATATATTCCGCCCGCGGAGGTCGGGGGAATATATACCCTTCTCTCGCCGGGGGCCCTTCAATAATCGGCATAAGTAGTATAGCGGCCTCCTTGCTTATTGTCGGGCAATTCCATAATTGGCCTGACTATAAGAGGGGCGCTAGAGAGCGCGTCACGTGCTCTGTCTGTCGGTCGGGAGGTATAAAGTAGGGGTGACCCCCACTTGTTACCCCCCGATTGTGACGTACTGGTAGCCAGCGCGGGGGATTTCTGAGTGACCCCCCGGTGGTTTGTGACATATTGGTGGCATAGCGGTGGGATCGAGATAATAGTGTGTGTGTGTGAGACCCATACTCCCAGACACTAAAGACTGCCTGCAGCAGCTGTGGCTGCTGGGGTCTTCAGACTAGCTCAACACTAGAGTGTCAGAGTGCAGATACTGTAAGGTGTGTGGAGGCATCAGGTGTCAGTTCTGTGTCAGTGACCAAAAGTCTGCAAGAATGGCGGATGGCACCAGGAGCAGAGCTAGGCAACTGGCCAATGCTAAGGCAGGAGCCGAAGAGAGGGAGGACGGTGCTGTGGACAGCAATGAGGAGGTTGCCCACGAGTCCTCCAGGAGCTCGACGCCAGAAAACAGCTCTGCAGAGGACATTGCACAACCGGGCACTGCTGGACAAGATGAGGAGCAGCTCGCCCAAGGGTCCTCAACGAGCCAGACGCCAGCCCTCCGCTCTGCAATGGACAGTGAAGCACCAGGCTCCGCAGCGGGCCGCAGATCACCACGTGCCATTCCACCGAGCCTGGGAGGCTCGGATAGCCTTCTTCAAATGGCTATGGCCCTACGCCAGGCTGGAGACCGGGAGGGCTACAAGGAACTCATGGCCGAGCGTGAGCGGCAAGCAGCGCGTGAAGAGCGCCAGGCAGAGCGTAACTACCAGCTGCAGCTAGCTCAGCTCCGGCCCTCATCAGCCACCCGTGACCTTCCAGACACCAAACTTCCAAAGGTCCGTGTTGAGGACTTCCCAGTGCTGGAGAAGGATGGAGACTTGGACTCTTTCTTGACTGCTTTTGAACGGACTTGCTTGCAGCATCATCTGAACAAGGACCAGTGGGCCAAATACCTGACCCCCCGTTTAAGGGGTAAGGCCCTGGATGTCCTTGGGGACTTGCCTGCTGAGGCAGATCAGGGCTACGACACCATCAAGCGGGCCCTGATCCAACAGTACAACCTCACTCCAGAGTCCTACCGCAAGAAGTTCCGGAGCCTACAGAAGGGACCAAAGGACTCCTGGGCTGACCACCGGCGGGCACTTGCCCGAGCTGCCGACCACTGGACCCAAGGCCTGCAGCTTTCCACCGGACCGGAGATCCTGGACTTGTTCATCACGGAGCAACTCTTGTGGAACTGCCCTGAGGATCTCCGCCAGTTCATCCGAGACCAGAAGCCAAAGGGGTCCACGGCTACAGCTGCCCTGGCCGATGACTACACCAACAATCGGGCTCCGGAAGCCAGGAGAGCAGCCACCAGCAGCACCTGGAGAGGGGGTAAGATGAATTCTACGACTGCCCCACCTGCCCCTAGACTGCAGGGGGTGTCCCCCTCAACTCCCCTCTCCAGGCCCGTGGCGGAACCAAGACGGTGCCACCAGTGCAACCTACCTGGACACTTCAAGGCCATGTGCCCTCAGCGTCCCAAGGCCCCGGCTCCGTCCCCGTCCCAAGGGCCGCCCAAGGTGTATTGTGTGGGTGGGGGTGGTGGTAGGTCCCTGGACAGCTTCCAACCTGTCACCGTCGGCCGGTCTGTGACCATAGGACTGCGAGACAGCGCCTCGGAGGTGACTCTGGTGCGGCCTGAGATGGTGTCCCCCCAAGACTTGATCCCTGGAAAAACCCTCGCTGTCTCCGGGATTGGAGGCATTGACCCGGCGCTGCCTGTTGCTGACATTTATGTGGACTGGGGCGCAGGGCGAGGGGTGAGGGAGGTGGGGGTAACTGATCGGATCCCTGCAAACGTGCTACTTGGGACAGATTTGGGGCAAATAACCTCCCAGTTTGGCCCCGCCCCAAAGGCTGAACCTTCAGCCAGTGCTGACATGACTCCTGACAATGTTAATGTGTTATCTATGAATGATGTAAGGGAGGAGGGAGTGAACTCTGATATTTCTGCTTGCACAGACACCATAGACACACACGCAGCTGCAGCTGTGACAGGAGGGGAGGGGGTCAGAGAAAGGTGTGACAATGCCTCTACAAGTAATCAGCCTGTGAGCTGGGATCTGTTGCCCTCTGCAGGGATAAGCAGAGAGCAGGGTGCTGCAGGGGGAGGACCAGTGTGTGGGGTGGGGGCTACCACAGCAAATGTGGGGTCCCCAGAGATTTCACAGCGGGGTTCTGTTGCTGCAGGAGGGGAACAGGCAGGTGAGATTGGGGCCGGTCCAGGAGCGGAAGGGCTCCCAGGTAAGATCTCGGTGCATGGTTCCCCCACAACCGGGGTGTCAGGAAGCCAGGTAGGTCTGCCTGAACCGGCGACTTGGTCAGGAACGGAGGAGGAGCAGGCACGACCCACGGTCGCAGCGGCTGTGGCCGCTGTCACCCGCAGTGGGAGTGCTGGAAGCCAAGGGGCCTCCCGGAGGTCCGATAGCTCTTCCCCTTCTGACCAAGTGGCAGCCGAGTCAGGTGGAGGCCAGGACACAGGTCCCGGGGTACTGACTGAAGATGTGACAGTCTCGTCGATTCTGGCCACATCTAGTCAGGAGTTTCAGGCAGCGTTAGAAGCTGACGACAGCCTGAAAGCTCTAAAGGAGCAGGCGGCACAGCCTCCCTCGGACTCGGACCCGGAGCGAGTGGTCTGGGACCAAGGACGGCTGTACCGGGCCACGGTCCAGCAGGGTTCACCGGAGGCGTGGCCCAGGGACCGACAGTTGGTGGTACCCTATCCGTTCCGGACGGAGTTGTTGCGGATCGCACATGAGATTCCGATGGCCGGACACCTAGGGATCGCTAAGACCAAGGCCAGGTTAAACCAGCATTTCTACTGGCCAAAAATGGGGGCCGATGTGGCTGCCTACTGCCGTTCGTGTGAAACCTGTCAGAGAGTGGGGAAGGCGGGGCCACGCCCCAAAGCCCCACTGGTATCTCTGCCAATCATCGATGAGCCTTTCAGGAGGGTGGCTGTGGATCTGGTCGGCCCGCTGGCCATCCCCAGCAGCTCCGGGAAACGCTTCATACTGACGGTAGTGGACTATGCCACCCGGTACCCAGAAGCAGTGGCCTTGTCGTCCATTCGGGCTGGCAAGGTGGCCACCGCATTGCTGGAGATTTTCTCCCGAGTGGGTTTTCCCCAGGAAATGCTCACTGACCGGGGGACCCAATTCATGTCCCAGCTGATGGAGGCCCTCTGTAAGCAAGTCCAGGTGCGACATCTGGTGGCCAGCCCGTACCATCCACAGACTAATGGCCTGTGCGAGCGGTTCAATGGCACCTTAAAGCAGATGCTTAAGATGTTGGTCGACTCCCATGGGCGTGACTGGGAGCGGTATCTCCCACACCTGTTATTTGCTTACCGGGAGGTTCCACAGGCCTCAACAGGATTCTCACCGTTTGAGCTCCTGTACGGGCGACGTGTGCGGGGCCCCCTGGCTCTGGTGAAAGAGGCTTGGGAAGGGGATTTGGCCACCCCTGGAGTGTCGGTTATCGAGTATGTCATGCGCTTCCGGGACAAAATGCAGGCCTTGACGCAACTGGTACACGACAATATGGCTCAAGCCCAGGCCGATCAGAAGCGTTGGTACGACCAGAACGCTTGTGAGAGGACCTACCAAGTGGGTCAAGAGGTGTGGGTACTGGTCCCCGTACCACAGGACAAGCTTCAGGCAGCCTGGGAAGGCCCATACCTCGTGTACCAGCAGCTCAACCCTGTGACGTACCTGGTCACCCTGGACCCTGCCCGTGGAAGGCGGAAGCCCTTCCATGTGAACATGATGAAGGCACATCATGAGCGGGAGGCATGTGCACTCCCTGTGTGCAACCTGCCCGAGGAGGGAGAAGCGGAAACCCTCTTGGATATGCTAGCCCAGGTTAGGGCAGGCGGATCCATTGAGGATGTGGGGGTTGGCCACCAGCTCTTGGAGGACCAACGGTCCCAGCTGTGGGCCACCCTACACCCCTTCCGGGGGTTGTTTACCAACCAGCCCGGAAGGACTGACTTGGCTGTCCATCACGTGGACACTGGGGATCATCCCCCGATCCGGCGTTCAGCATATCGGGTCTCCCTGGAGGTGCAGCAACACATGCGCCAGGAGATTGACGAGATGCTGAACCTGGGGGTGATCCAGGCATCCAACAGCGCTGGGGCCTCGCCTGTAGTCCTCGTCCCTAAGAAGGACCGAACCACTCGGTTCTGCGTGGACTACAGGGGGCTCAATGCGGTCACGGTCGCCGATGCGTACCCAATGCCACGCATCGATGACCTGCTCGATCAGTTGGCCGGGGCTCAGTACCTGACCATCATGGATCTGAGCCGGGGATATTGGCAGATCCCCCTGACTCGCAAGGCCAGGGAACGCTCTGCCTTTATTACCCCATTTGGACTGTACGAGTCCACGGTGATGCCATTCGGGATGAGGAATGCCCCTGCCACTTTCCAGCGGATGGTCAACACCCTGCTCAAGGGACTTGAAGGGTACGCGGCCGCGTACCTGGATGACATTGCCGTCTTCAGTCCCACCTGGGAGGACCACCTAGAGCATCTAGCACAGGTGCTCAGGCGGATCCACCGGGCAGGTTTGACCATCAAGCCGGGCAAGTGTCAGCTGGCCATGAGCGAGGTCCAGTACCTCGGTCACCGGGTAGGTGGGAGAACACTGAAGCCCGAGCCTGAGAAAGTGGAGGCCATCGCATCCTGGCCTACCCCCAGGACCAAGAAGCAGGTGATGTCCTTCTTGGGGACCGCTGGGTACTATAGGAGGTTTGTTCCATGCTATAGTAGCCTGGCAAAGCCCTTGACGGACCTCACCAAGAAGAAGCTGCCCTCTGCAGTCGATTGGACAATGGACTGCGAGACAGCCTTCCGGGCCCTAAAGGACGCCCTGTCCAGCCCGCCCGTGCTACAGGCAGCCGACTTCACGCGGCCGTTTGTAGTACAGACCGACGCCAGTGACTTCGGCCTCGGTGCGGTGCTCAGCCAGGTGGACTCTGCGAGCCAAGAGCACCCAGTCTTGTACCTGAGCAGGAAGCTGTTACCAAGGGAAGTGGCCTATTCTACAATGGAGAAGGAGTGCCTGGCCATAGTGTGGGCCCTGCAGCGTCTGCAACCCTATCTATACGGGCGCCACTTCATCGTGGAGACGGACCACAATCCCCTCAGCTGGTTGCACACCGTCTCTGGGACGAATGGGCGATTGTTGCGATGGAGCCTTGCGCTCCAGCAATACAACTTCACCATTCGCCACAAAAGGGGCCGTGACCACGGTAACGCAGACGGGCTGTCCCGACAAGGAGAGGTCGCGGACGGGCGCACGGGGGAACACCGGAGTGTGCTGCCCCCTAGCGCCCTCAAAAGGGGGGAGGTGTGAGGTAAATCCGGAGATATGACGATAAATCATGACATTCAAGTCATGTCAGGAAGCCCTCTCCTGGTGTCACTACCCCCTTCCCTTCACACAACTGGTTTAGCAACAAATCCATGGCCATGTCCTGTGATATGGAAATTAGGTGGCTTTAGGACAATGGACACAGGATGACTCCCTGCCGTCACCCTGTAGTAGGAGCTGCTAGCTAGTTAGCAAGGCTATGGAAATAGCCAGACAGAACGACTCCAGTAAAAAATGGTTCATATCTCGCAAGCCATATTTCCGATAAATATGGCAACCATAAAAATGGTGTCTCCGCATGTGGACGATGCCGGCACCCCCTTTTTATGGGAACAGGACATTGGGAAATGCCCCAGGCGTGATATCAGCCAATGGGGAACTGGCAGACAGGTCATGAGTCCCCTCGTTCTGTAGCTAAATTCATAACTGTCACAATGAGAGCATTGGCGTCTGCCTACGACGCTCCCAGGCAAAGTTATAGCCAAAATCCCCTTTGCTGGATAATTCTGATCCATGCAGGGGGAGTGGCAGTGCTTCCCTGTGAGGTCACTAAGGTAGGAGGGGACCTGGATCTGCCCAGGTTGATAACCCTACTTCGGCCATTTTCCAGCGTTCTTCTGCTCGGGGGCCTGG
Source organism: Anomaloglossus baeobatrachus (assembly GCF_048569485.1). Lineage (NCBI taxonomy): Eukaryota > Metazoa > Chordata > Amphibia > Anura > Aromobatidae > Anomaloglossus > Anomaloglossus baeobatrachus. The sequence continues at coordinate 192,486,731 of NC_134361.1, forward strand.
TTGGGACAGACCTGTGAGAGAGTTCCTGGAAACCTGGTCTACAGCGCCCCCCTGTGGCCAGACACACAAGGTAACTGATGTAATTGTATACCTGTTTGTAACCCATGCTTTATCTGTAACTGTACTCTGACATAACTGTATATTCTGTAGATTCCCTATTGTATATATTGTAGTTTCTAGTGTGCTTTAGGCGATTAAATTATATAATTAATCTTGGGCTGTTCTGTTATCTCGATCTTGAATCCCACGTCTGTGTGTTCGGCTAATAGTTACCGTAAATCGGTTGGTGGCAGCGAGTTGTGCCAAGGATTATTGTGGGGAGGCCAGTGAGATTCGGGGAGAGTTTATATATTCCGCCCGCGGAGGTCGGGGGAATATATACCCTTCTCTCGCCGGGGGCCCTTCAATAATCGGCATAAGTAGTATAGCGGCCTCCTTGCTTATTGTCGGGCAATTCCATAATTGGCCTGACTATAAGAGGGGCGCTAGAGAGCGCGTCACGTGCTCTGTCTGTCGGTCGGGAGGTATAAAGTAGGGGTGACCCCCACTTGTTACCCCCCGATTGTGACGTACTGGTAGCCAGCGCGGGGGATTTCTGAGTGACCCCCCGGTGGTTTGTGACAGCCAGTTTGACCACAGCTCCATTTATACCCTGTGGGTCTGCCCAGCGCTGCACTTGGCTCTTTCCAGCAGCCAAATAAAGAATTAATGTATCAGTGATCATATATCAATTTGCCTCTACTATTTTGCCGATCATTGCGCTTCCCAGCAGTCAGACCTTCAGCGATCAGCAACTGCCCATTCACCAGTTGATCTGCAGCATGTGAACACGTCTTGCATGTCTTATGAATACTCGCTTAGCAATTTTTGGCTTATCTAAGTGCACTATTGGGTGCATAGTGTAGCCTGGATGATCCGTATATATACAGTATATATGTATCTGTGCCTCTATGTATGATGTCTCTATATAGGATCCCTACATATGTATCCTCATCCATATCTAAAAGATTTCCATTGAATGAAGATCGGGAGTGCACTTTTCCACTAAGGCTGGTTGGAGACATTTAGGAAGGGGTTTTTTTTCATCTTAATAGTCTAAAGCAAAAGTATATGTCTCAAGAATAACATGAAGGAGATGTTAAAGAGAAGCTATCATCAGAAAAGAACCTAGGCCCTGATTCATCAAGACCGGCAATTTTCTCGCCAGTCTTGTTGAGGCGGCGTGCTGGAGTCAGACATTCCTGATTCATGAAGATGTTTGCACCTCTTCATGAATCTGGGGTGTTTGACAAGTGACGTGCATAATGCCAAAAGTCTTACTCCAGTCCGGGACTAGAGTGAGATTTCTAGCATACGTAACACCACGGTTTGCCATGAATTGGATGAGCTGTGGCGTCCATCCCCTATCTCGCCCATTTTGGAGGAGCTGAGGCAAACTGTCGTGAAAACAGCAAAAGTTGCAAAATTAAGGCACAACTCTGAGTTGCGTCAAAAGTTTGCAACTTTTCAAAGCTTTTACGCCAGAATTCTGTCTTGAAAGTTTGAATGAATCGAGCCCCTATTGTTTACATCAGTTTTTTTTTTTTGCTTTACATGTATTTTTTAAAACAATTTGGCACTGTATTTTGTCTTCTCATATCACAATTTTTATTACAAATAAACATTTAGTTATCTTGCAATTTTCAGTCGCACGTCCTGTCCTTTTAGGAAGAGTTTTCAGCAAGCTCCTTATCATCAGAGACACGATTACAATGACAGATAACACCACTAGACACAACAGATAACACAGGATACACCAAACATTATGTCACAGCTCACCTCCTCCCCGTCCCTTCACCATGACCTTTGAACCCGATCATTAGACCTTTCAATACAAAACATATGGTCAAAGTCAGTTTATTGATGGTAACGTATGTGTGGTTTTCTGAAACAAACAGTAAATTAGATTAAAACAAAAACAAACAAACCGTAAATTAGTCTAAAAAAATATACAAACAGTAAGTTAGTCTAAAAAACATATACAAACACTAAATTAGTAAAAAAAAACATACAAACAGGAAATTAGGCTAAAAAAACCCCATACAAACAGTAAATTAGAAAAAAAAAATATACAAACAGTAAATTAGTCTAAAAACCATACAAACAGTAAATTAGACAAAAAAAGATACAAACAGTAAATTAGACAAAAAAAGATACAAACAGTAAATTAGTAAAAAAAAAACCCTCAAAACATACAAACAGTAAATTAGTCTAAAAAAATACAAACACTAAATTAGTAAAAAAAAATATACAAACAATAAATTAGGCTAAAAAACCCCATACAAACAGTAAATTAGAAAAAAAAATACGGTATACAAACAGTAAATTAGTCTAAAAAACATACAAACGGTAAATTAGACAAAAAAAAGATACAAACAGTAAATTAGTTAAAAAAAAACAACAAAAATATACAAACAGTAGTTTAGTAAAAAAAAAAACAAAAATGTACAAACAGTAAATTAGTTAAAAAAAAAAACCAAAAATATACAAACAGTAAATTAGTCTAAAAACCATACAAACAGTAAATTAGACGAAAAAAACATACAAACACTATATTAGTAAAAAAAAACAAAACAACAAAAATATACAAACAGTAGATTAGTAAAAAAAAAAATAAATGTACATATAGTAAATTACCGTAGTCTAAAAACCAAACAGTAAATTGGTAAAAAAAACAAAAAAAACCATACAAACAGTAAAATAGTAAAAAAAAAATAAAATATACAAACAGTAAATTAGTCTAAAACAAATACAAACAATAAATTAGTAAAAAAACAAACAAACCTACAAATGGTAAATTAGTAAAAAAAAAGCAAAAAAACCCCATACAAACAGTAAATTAGTCTAAAAAAAACCCCATACAAACGGTAATTTAGTAAAAAAAAAAAAAAAAAGTCCAATTGGCCAATGTGAAGATTGCAAGATATTTTTTTTATTTTTAATACAGATTATAATATGTAAAAAAAAAAACCCCTGCCAAAAATTTAACACAAAAACCTTTTGAAGGATAGGTCGTTTTTTGATGATAGCTAAACTTTTCCATACAAAATCTCTGAAGTTACCGCTCCACTTTTATGACTCCTCTGACAGTGGACTGGTAAATGTGAGTTTCTGCCTAATAGGGCCAAAATCATAAATTATTTTCTCCCATTCCTAAAAAAAAAGGTCATCACCATTCATCAGTTCTCCAGTACCCAAGGTGAGCTTATTTCACTACACCACCCACCAGTGATTCACAATGAGGTATGTGGATTGTAAAGGGCACAGCCTATCTGTATGCCGTCCTCTTTGTTTCTGCGGCAGGGTAGCGCCAGTGAGGTTTGACAGATGAATACATCACTCATATCCAGGTTTTGGAGGAACAGACCTGCCCTATGGGCTTTATGTCCCTTTCTAACTTGTTTTAATCTTGGGGGTATTTTGCTCATTAACGTAGGTTTAGGCATTTGAAATTTGGTCAGCCCAATCCTGATTGGGGGATTTTTAATTGTATAGTTTACTTCTCGTTTCCTAGGATACTGGCCATCACTGCAGTCTTATCAGAGGTGGTCGGTTTTCTAGGAAGGATAGCGCACTTACAAGCTTGCTATCCTGCTCTGAAGCTGGCTGGGTCAGGTTGGCTTCAGTGACCCTGCCATGTTCCTTTCCCTCGCAGTATCGGAGTGCGGAGTGACCGTGCCGCCTAGCGTATTGGCCAACTGGTAAGCAGTAAACCAATAGACAGGGAATGGCACGCTCCGGAACAAAGTGCGTGAGATAACCTCTTTAAGACGAGCTTTAAAGGGAAGCTAGCATCAGAAAATGGACTATGGTTCTTGTGTTAATTTTTTCTAAATTTTGGCAATTTTTTATTTATTTTTTGTTCCATATCACAATCTGTATTAAAAAAATGGAAATGTTGCCGTTAGGGCTTTTTCATACTCTCCCTGCTTGTCTTGTTGTTTCAAGAAATTCACATATATGTTAGACACATGGAACAGACCCCATCTTATGTTTTGAAGCATTTAATGAGCGTGTGCAAAGTGCTAAGAGGGGGGGGGATGCAGGGTTAACGAACATCACCTTTGTGATTGGTGGATCCTGTCTTTTCGGCTGTGTAATCCTGCCTCTGTTGATAAGGAGCCTGCTGAACACTCATACGGGAACTAGAATAGCTTAGTGGCCAGTGTGAAAATTGCAAGATTACTCATTTTATTATTATTTTTTAAATAAAGATCATGATATGAAGAAAAACATTGCCAACATTTTTTTTTAAAAAAATACGTTTAATACAAAAACCTTTTTTAAAGGTGAATCTGTCACCAGGTTTTTGCTATGTAATCTGATTCTCTGATACTAGCTATAAATTTAGTACAATCATTGTTTTCTCTACTGCAGATCTAGCAGTGCTCAGAATGCTGAGCACTGTATAACCCCACCCACACCACGGATTGGTAGCTTTCAGTGGTGGGGGCGGAGTTACACTGATCAGGTTGACTAGGAGTCACAAGACTACTAGTGATGTAGTGATAATCTCCTACTGATAAAACACCGATTTTATTGAAACTACAACACACCGCTGTCACGGCCGTCTCTCTCCTATTGGAGACTTGTGAGAGAACTACAACACACCGCTGTCACGGCCGTCTCTCTCCTATTGGAGACTTGTGAGAGGACTACAACACACCGCTGTCACGGCTGTCTGTCTCCTATTGGAGACTTGTGAGAGAACTACAACACACCGCTGTCACGGCTGTCTGTCTCCTATTGGAGACTTGTGAGAGGACTACAACACACCGCTGTCACGGCTGTCTGTCTTCTATTGGAGACTTGTGAGAGAACTACAACACACCGCTGTCACGGCCGTCTCTCTACTATTGGAGAGTTGTGACAGTATCTGGGCCTTAGTTTCTCTTTACCATTTGAGACTCCTCACATTAAAAGTATTCCCTTTCCTTGGGTGCTGAAAGGGTTAATGTCAGTTTTGCTTTCCAGCAGCTTCTGACTCCAGGCCCAAGATGTTACCGGTTGGTGACCAATCCCTTTCCCTATATATGGTCACAACTCCCAGTAGAGGGCGCCGGTTATTCTGAAGCTTGGCCTGAAGGTGGAAGGAGCTGCTTAGCCCTTGTTGCAGAAAAGTGGTGGTGGCTGCAGTCTTGTAGTCTGACTGCAGCCGTGAAGCTGAGCTTATCCTTTTGTTGTTTCCCCCGTTTGTCTTCCTTCCCTGGTGTGTTGTTTTAGTGCAGCGGTGGGACTAGTGATCCTTACCTGCCCACTCACTAGCCAGGGTCTCTCAGGGCTTCAGGTGAGCAATCTGTATAGGAACTGGCTAGGAGTGCAGGGTACAGTTGCAGGTAAGTGGAGGAGGTGTCCATCTAGCGATATGGCCCACCATTGTTAAAGTGTCCCCGGGGTACCCAGTGTTTGTTGTGGTGAAACCCCTTTATGTTGTGTGTCTCGCCTGAGTCTGAGTCTGGAAAAGCTGGGTGAAAATCCAACCGGGTGGCGCGATACGAAGGGACTGCTGACCTTCATCATTAGAGGTCTGATGATACAAAGTGGAAACAATACAAAGGAGGTAATCGGGATTGTGGTCACCGGAAAATGTAGAAATCCCGCTCATTAGATTGTATCGATACAAGTCCACAAACCAATCGGAAAAGAGCAGGTGGCGCTCATACAATAAGGTAATTATTACTATACTAACTTAGCTGATGTCGAATGCAAATCAGTTAATGTGTTAACGACCCGTTAATTACTTTACGTGTGAAAAGCAGAACTCCCCGGGGCACTTTCCCCGATGTGTCAGCGTTAACAAACCAAGTGTATATAACAGACTGCAAGTCGGAAGAGAAAATAAACACGAGGAATATTGTAAACATAAATTAGAAATGAAATTAGACTTGAAAGCGGATATATTTCTTCCTGGCAGAGTTGATAAGCAGTTTTCTGCGTTATCAATGCCAGTGTGAGGCGAATCTTCTTTCCTTCCTTTATTTCCACCGGGAGAGAATATACGTTAAGGGATTAGCTTTATGTTAGGGAAAAATGGATGGCTTTATGGTGAAAATCTTCATAATAACTTATAGACTATTAAATTCTTTGTTGCACTATGGAGAAATATGGGAGGCCGGTGTTTTGGGATTAGGACAGGGTCCCCTTCCCCTCTCCCCCACCCTCCATATACAAACTTTTATTGACATCATTCAGGCTTATATAAAATGGGATTTCTTATTTTGCAAATGTGATGGGTGTTATTAGACATCTGTCTGCCTGCTGTATAATCTCATTGTATGTGAGGGACCGGAGGACGACTCGCCGGTGTAGACCGTTTCCAAGTCATTTTTTTCTTATAGATTACAGTGCTTTTCTTCCTTAGGAGAACTAGTGGTAGGAAAAAAGGAGTCTTCATGCAGTACTACGTGGGAAACATAAGGAGTAAAAACAACCACATTTTAACATAAGTCAGGAGCATCTTTAGGTTAGGATAGGCCATCAATGACTGATCGGTTTGGGTGTATCATGCCCGCCGATCATCTTAGTAGAAGGTCTTTCCACCGGGAGAGAATATAGGTTAGGGTAGGCCATCAATGTCTGATCGGTTGGGGTGCATCACGCCTGGAGATCATCTTTTAGCAGAAGGTCTTTCCACTGGGAGAGAATTTAGGTTAGGGTAGGCCATCAATATCTGATCAGTTGGGGTGCATCATGCCTGCTAATTATCTCTTAGCATACGGTCTTTCCACCGGTAGAGAATACAGATTAGGATAGGCCATCAAAGTCTGATCGGTTAGGATGCATCACGCCTACCGATCATCTTTTAGCGGAAGGTCTTTCCACCGGAAGAGAATATAGGTTATGGTAGGCCATCAATGTCTGATCGGTTAGGGTGCATCATACCTGGAGATCATCTGTTAGCAAAAGGTCTTTCCACCGGGAGAGAATATAGGTTAGGAAAGGCCATCAATGTCTGATCGGTTGGGGTGCATCACGCCTACCGATCATCTTTTAGCAGAAGGTCTTTCCACTGGGAGAGAATATAGGTTAGGGTAGGCCATCAATGACTGATCGGTTAGGGTGCATCACACCTGCCGATCATCTTTTAGCAGAAGGTCTTTCCACTGGGAAAGAATATAGGTTAGGGTAGGCCATCAATATCTGATCAGTTGGGGTGCATCATGCCTGACGATCATCTCTTAGCATACGGTCTTTCCACTGAGAGAGAATATAGGTTAGGGGTAGGTCATCAATGTCTGATCGGTTGAAGTGCATCACGTCTACCGATCATCTTTTAGCAGAAGGTCTTTCCACTGGGAGAGAATATAGGTTAGGGTAGGCCATCAATGTCTGATCAGTTAGGGTGCATCATGCCTGGAGATCATCTTTTAGCAAAAGGTCTTTCCACCGGGAGAGAATATAGGTTAGGACAGGCCATCATTGTCTGATCGGTTCAGGTGCATCACACCCGTCGATCATCTTAGTGGAAGGTCTTTCCACCGAGAGAGAATATAGGTTAGGATAGGCCATCAATGTCTGAACGGTTGGGGTGCAACATGCCTGCCGATCATCTTTTAGCAGAAGTTATTTCCACCGGTAGAGAATACAGATTAGGACAGGCCATCAATGTCTGATCGGTTGGGGTGCATCATGCCAGCAGATCATCTTTTAGCAGAAGGTCTTTCCACCGGGAGAGAATATAGATTAGGATAGGCCATCAATGTCTGATCGGTTGGCGAGCAGCACACCCGCTGATCATCTCTTAGGCCCCCTTCACACATACGTGCCTCCGGTACGTGTCACACGTACTGGAGGCACGGATGTGTGAAGCAGGCCTAAGATATGGTCGGCGTCTGTTTTCACACTTACTGGAGACATGGACACACGTAGACCCATTCAATTCAGTGAGTTTGCGCACACATCTGTGTTTTCACACGGACAATGTGGAGAGCACATGTATGTCTGTATGCTCCACATGGCGACATGTCCGTTTTCTGCTGGCAACACGGGTGTCACACAGACCTCACACTGATGTGATCTATGGGACATCAGTGTTACATGTACCGGAGAAAATATGTCTCTTACAAAAAAAATAGTGATTATACTTACCTGTCTCCAGCGCTGCTGTTGCTCCTGGGCCTGCTCATTATGCTCATGAATATTTACCGTACTGATCACGGACCAGGAAGCAAGTGTGACAGCAGTGCCGTAGACAGGTAAGTATAGACGTTTATGCTGTCCTTGTGCTTTCCGAATGTCACATGGATAGCACACGAACAGCACATGTAACATGCACCTATACCACGGACCATGCAAAACGTTCATTTTTTTGCACACATGTGTGAAGGGGGCCTTAATAGAAGTTCTTGGATGCTTCTGGAACACATCAGTTCCATCAAAACTATAGTGGCCGTATCGGGGTGCTACAGATCCATCCATCTGAATAGGGAGAGGATCTGCAGTACCCGGCTATGGCCAGTATAGAAATGATGGAGCTGTTGTGTTCTGGCAGCATTCGAGAACTTCCAGCCAGTGGCCAGTGTCCGCACCGCCACCATTTCTAAGGATAGACCATCAACAAAAAGTAGTGGCCAACCCCTTTAATTGGGCTATTGTTGGAACACACCCTACAGATAAGGTCGGTTTTCCTCACCCAGCATTCTATGTCCCATTACAGGCCACCAACATATATGACACTGTTGCATTTGGGTCAGTCCATACATTACAGTTTGTGCTCGGACCATAAATGTTGGAAGTGTGAAACTTGCCTAGAGGGAATAGTGGAACCCATTTGTTGATTTATGCTCACATTTCCAGGAATAATAATCATGGAGCAACGCAAAGAAAAGGTGCTGATTTATCTGCCAATGTTACCCAATACCCAGGTCATGTATGAAGAAACTCCTTACAGTTACTCTCAAGCTGGGCCACTTTGGACAAATGGCCGCAACGCTGGTGTCTCCACCAAATCAATGTAACGGCAAGCTCTAATGTACCTGGAATGAAGATCAGAGAGGTCCGTTTACCGTATATAATGCCACCCTACAAAATATTCCTAGGAGTAGGATTGATGTGATGTTCCCTTATGAAGGCCTCTTAATGACTTGACCCCTGTGTTCTCCAACCCATTCTCTGACTATTCATTGCTTCCAAGACAAAAGAAGTACTCATCGCTGAAATGGATATGCCTCCATTGCCGTCTTGTTCCACATCATGAAAGCCTTTGATAGCAGTGGTGTGAGGTCAATGGACACATGTAGTTGGACATCTGGTTAGTAGACCAATGTCGTGCTAACTTCTGATGGCTTGTGTAAGCACTGTCTAATGCAATAGGGGGCTGTAGACGCAACGACATCGCTAACGAAATGTCGTTGGGGGTCACGGAATTCGTGACGCACATCCGGCCTCGTTAGCGACGTCGTTGCGTTTGAAACGCAGGAACAATCGTGAACTATCAAAATTACTCACCTAATCGTTGATCATTGACGCGTCGTTCTAATCCCAAATATCGTTGCCGTTGCAGAACGCAGTTTGTTCGTCGTTCCTGAGGCAGCACACATCGCTACGTGTGACACCACAGGAACGAGGAACAATATCGCACCTGCGGCCGCCGGCAATGAGGAAGGAAGGAGGTGGGCGGGATGTTACGGCCGCTCATCTCCGCCCCTCCACTTCTATTGGGCAGCCGTTTAGTGACGCCGCTGTGACGCCGCACGAACTGCCCCCTTAGAAAGGAGGTGGTTTGCTGGCCACAGCGATGTCGCTAGGCAGGTAAGTCCGTGTGACAGGTGTTATCGATCTTGTGTGCCACGGGCAGCGATTTGCCCGTGACGCACAACCGTCGGGGGCGGCTGCTTTCACCAGTGACATCGCTAGCGATGTCGCTGCGTGTAAAGCAGTTTATAGTCTTGGTATGTGACATCCAATTTCACTTACAATACAGAATGGATCAGTAACAGAACCAATGGTGCAGCCATTTCTCCAAAGTGAAGTCTCCTACAAGACATTTTTCAACACAATACCACCAGGCTCCATGTTCCTAGGGCTACAAGGACCATGTCCTACAGCATCTCTGGACATGTCTCCCATTGAGTACATCTGAGACATAAGTGGTCGTAAATTACAAAGAAGCTGCCAGCGGCGGATTTTGATGACTTTTGTGCATTCAGTAGCAAAACCTTCCTCGGACAACCATTAATAACCTCATTGATAGCAGCTGTGGAAGGATTTCTGCACTCATCCTCGAGATGTTTTGAACGTTTCCAGTTTTTCACCGTGTGCATATCGGAAACATTTCTACCAATCGGTGATTTCCATGACTTTTCCTTATTGGCATTGCAATATCAATAACGAGGAGTGTTGTTTCTAATTTTAATAATGTGTAATTGTAGCTTCTCCACCTCCAGTAAAGCAATGTGAACCGTATCGGCGAGCTACGAGACCGAACAGTGCCACAAACTAGACATAAATCCTTCCTTCGCTCAGTGCCACCATCTGAGCCCGGGCTGTTGTTACCTGGCAGCAGACGGGTTAAATATAGTTTGTTTTAGCTGCCTCCCCATATCGCACAAGGCCATTACAAAAGGTTAGCCGCGCCATTACAACTGCTCCAAAATGAGGGAGGAAGCGGTTTTATGGGTCTCTAACTCCCACTTCAGCCATGAGAGCAAACTAGCATCAGTTTAAAGGTCAGGCGGCTGCGGCATGACAGAGAAAGGGGGGGAGATATTAGAGGCAGGGGGCAGGTGAAGAAGCGGCTCAGCACCGGGGTGATTCCGCAGCATCAGCCTGCAGAATTATGGCCACCCAGAGACTCAGTATCACTTTAATGAGTCCGTCTGAAGAGGAAGAGTCGCGATTTATGTAGCTGTTCATAATTTTCTGTAGAGAGGGGATTTTAGTGCACTACTAAAATCCACTTTGCTTTTCTTTTTTTGTGTATATTATCCAAATGCGCTATACCCTTCCGATACCCCACTAATTGGATTATCATCAGATGACAAGACGCAAACCTGTCGTTAACGACGATGACGTTAACGTCCCTCCTTCCTACAAATAAACTACTTAATTTTGGAATTGCAAAGTCCCCGTATTCTAATAGCCTGTAGGGGGGTTCAGTATCACAGCAGACGTCCCCCGTCCTCCGCCTATAAATCATACCGATTGAAATTAAGACAAAACTACATGTTCTAAACGGATCAGTTTGTGCTCGTAAATTGTCTCCTCCTAATGAGCAGCCAACTAAAGGGTATAAATAACTTTCTTGGCATGGCGCGTGTTTCCAAGGTGCCAGAAGCATTGGAGACATCACAGGAGTTAATGAAATTGTCTGTTATCAAAGTATCATAAAACCGTACAAATTAAACTGCTGGCCGCTTACTGTACTGCTCGGCATACTCGCGAATAGGAGGAAGGAAGAGCAACAGGAGCATTTCTTCACTGGGGGATAGGATAATCGATGGAGGGAGGGGGAGGAGGGGTATGCTGCTGCATAATAATATAAATATATGTCTGAAAAAATGCAAAATAAAAGTGAAGGGATTCAACAGCTGATGTATTATAAAATCGCATAATGTATACTCAACTAACTGAGTCCACAAAGAAATGGATAACACATATGTGTTGTCTAACTGGGTGAAAAAAGGACCATCCTTTGCATGAAAAAGTATTTTGTAAGGGAAAAAAAAAATAGAAAATCTGTAGTAATTAAGGATGAGCAGACCTGTGGAAGTTCGGGTTTGCCAGGTTCGATCGGACTTAATTAAAAGTTCGGTTCGGGACTCGTACTTTGACCTGGTTCCCGAACCTCATATAAGTCAATGGGGATCTGGACTATGGTACTGTAAAATAGTCTAGGGCTAGGTGGCTGAAAAAGGAAGCAAAAAGGGGGTAAGAGCAGGACAGTTGCCCTGCAAATAAATGTAGATAGGAAATAAGTAAAAAAAAAAAAAATGATTTGGGAACCCCTATGTTTTGATAACCAGCGCAGGTAAAGCAGACAGCTCTGGACAGCAGCACTCAGCTGTCTGGTTTACGTTGGGCTGGTTATGAAAAACAAAGGGGGATCCCAGGTCGTTTATTAGAATTATTTATTTAAATTATTTAAAAAAATGGTGTGGGGTAAACCCCTAATTAGGATAACCAGATTTGCCATTTTTTTTCTTATGCCAAGTCGACTTGGGAAAACAATCCCAGCATTCTGTGAATGGCTCTGATATTCCGATCACGTGCATCCACATAAGTCTATGGGTGCGTGTAAAACACCAGACTGCACTCAGATGTCATCCATGTGCAGTCTGATTACCGCGCACACAGGCAATGGAGAAGATGGAGAAATTAAGTTCTCCATCTCGCTCTCACCTGTGCTCTGATCCTCACATGTGAGATAATCCCAGTGAATGACACTCGGTTTAAGCTCACAGCAGTTTCAGCTGAGAGTCATTTGCATATCGCATCCGATTCTCTTGCATCAGATAATCATCACTAGTGTGAGCGAACCCTCAGTCTCCCTCTCACAAACTTTACCTCACTCTCTCACTCACACTATCATTATCACTCAGCTTCTTTCCCTCTCACTCACTCATTCACACTCACTTTAACACTCTCAATTTCTCTCCCACTCACTCTCTCAAATTCTATCACACTCTCACTCATAGGATCCAAATTTCACTCTCTCACTCACTCATTCCTACTCACTCTCTCCCTGTCGCTTTCACTCTCACTCACTCTCTCACTTACTGATTCACACTCACTCATTCTCTCATTCCCACTCCCCCTTACTCTTACACCCTCTCACTTTCACACTCACAGGCGCTCACTTTCACACTCTGATGCTCTCTTTCTCTCATTCTCACTCACTTTCTTCCTCTTACTTACTGTCTCACACTCTTGCTCTTTTTCACTCCCTCTCTCCTTCTCACTGTCTCACACTCTCTCATTATCACTCAGCTTCTCCCCCTCTCACTCATTCACACTCACTTTCACACTCAATTTCTCTCCCTCACTCTCTCAAATTCTATCACACTCTCACAAGATCCCAATTTCACTCTCACTCTTTCTCTCTCATTCTCACTCACTCTCTCCCTCTCACTTACTGTCTCGCACTCCCTCACTTTCACACTCACTCACAGGCTCTCACTTTTACACTAAAGGGGGCTTTACACGCTACGATATCGTTAATGTTTTATCGTCGGGGTCACATTGTTAGTGACGCACATCCGGCGTCATTAACAATATCGCAGCGTGTGACACTGACCAGCGACCTTAGGCGACCTCAAAAACGGTGAAAATCGTTCACTATGGAGAGGTCGTCCCAAAGTAAAAAATCGGTAAGGGTTGTTTAGCGTTGTGGTTCATCGCTATGTGTGACACCGCATGAGCGAGGAACGTCTCCTTACCTGCCGCCGGCCCCAATGCGGAAGGAAGGAGGTGGGCGGGATGTTTACATCACGCTCAGCTCCGCCCCTCCGCTTTCATTGGCCGGCCGCTTAGTGACGTTGCGGTGACGTCGCTGTGATGCCGAACGTCCCTCCCCCTTGAAGGAGGGATTGTTCGGCAGTCACAGCGACGACGCCGACCAGGTAAGTATGTGTGACGCTGCGTAGCGATAATGTTCGCTACGGCAGCGATCACAAACAATCGCATGCACGACGGGGGCGGGTACTTACACGCTCGCTATCGCTAGAAATTACTAGCGATATCGCTACCGTGTAAAGCCCCCTTTACTCTCTCTTTCATTCTCACTCACTTTCTCCCTCTCACTTCCTATTTCACACTCTCACTCTTTTTCTCTTACTCACTCTCTCCCTCTCAGTGTCTCACACTCTCTCATTTTCACACTCACACTCACTGCACACTCTCTCACTTTCACTCTTTCTCTCTCATTCAGTTTCTCCCTCTCACTTACTGTCTCACACTCTCACTCTTTTTCCCCCTCGCCCGCTGTGTCTCACACTCTCTCACTTTCACACTCTCCCTGTCAGTCTCTCTCCCATTCTTAAACTCTATCAAACTCTCACAGTCGTTTACTCTCTCTCTCTCTTTCCCTAACACTCACTCTCTCACTCACAATCTCACACTCACTCTCACAATCTCAGTCTCATGCTCTCACTACATAAGGGCAGGAACAGACAGCCGTATTTTGCTGTCCAACAAAACATTGAGTTGCGCTCAGACCATTGTTACTCTACAAGACCACCTACGTCTTTTTCCGCGGACCGGCTTGGTCCAAGGAAGAAGTTGCAGAATGCCCGAATTTGATCCGATCACAGTCGCCCATTCAAGTCAATGAGTCCGTGGAAACCATCATTCTTCACTTGGATTACATCTGAGTGCAATCCGATTTCTGTGCACTAACACAATGAAGAACATGGAGAAATGATGTTCTCCATCCTCCCCTCGCAGCTTGTGAGTGTCGGATCACACTAACCTGACACCGATGATGCTCTGTTCAGTTTCATAGAGTTCCCGATCGGCCCAATTCTCTCGGAAGACTAAATCTACGGCCGTCTGCACCTGCCCTTATGTATATGGAGAGACATTTTTATGTTAGGATCTACTCTCCCCCCCCCCCAAAAAAAAAGCAGATAGTGGCATAGACAGTGTGAGAAATACTGTATACACCTACCAGATACAGCACAGATGTGACCCGAGCAGTGGCGTGGCCAGCAGGCATTATAGGAGTCTGTATATATCCCCTTCATTGTACTGTTAATATGTGATATACAGATGATTAATTCTCTGTGTGATACATTGATTCTTGTCACTTTCTACACGTGCCGTTTGCCTGGTATATTACCATCTGTATTAAATCGCTCCTACAGGAGGCCTCAATAGATTGCAGCTTGAGACGCAGCGTCGCTGACGGATGATGATAACGTGTTTTATAGCAAAAAATATTCATCTTTATCAAAATTCCATTTTTTTCTGATCCCTCGCAGTGTCACGCACGGCAGCACACCTTAATAGACTCACATTTAAATACAACCCATCCTAATTTTCCTGTTAGAACGACAGAACTACATGGAGGCTTGCACATGGGCCGGATGGGCCGCTCAGGGTCTCTAGAGAGCTGAGTACATAATAAACGGAGGAATAAAACGTTTCTCAAGCAATGACTACTACAAGATTGTCTTTTTCCTTTAGGTGTCGGGTGCATTTTAATGATTTGCCCTTGTTAATATTGCGCACCTGTTACGTCCTGCTTTACATGGGGCCATGATCATCCATGACCGATCATTGCCCTGTGTGAACAAACCCAGCCAGGAGACGTCAAATTATTAAAAGCTCTTTTGTCATTGATCTCATATGTTATGTTGGCAGAAAAATTATCGTCTGTCAGCTGTATTATCTTCCTTCTCTCAATTATGGCTACATGAAAACGAAAGAAACCATTGCCAATCAACAGGCAGTTTATCTGGACACATAGAAGAAATTTAAAGGGATTGTCCACAACTTTCATATTGTAAGGAGCGGCAGTCCCTGCACACTATGCAGCTGTTGGGGACTATGAGTTGGGGAAGGAGCTGCGTTGAACCATCCTGCCTCTCCTGAAATCCACCATATACGTAGGGCAGAAGTTGGAAGAAATTGTATGGCGTTGACTCGTGTGCTTTGCCTGGTAGGAGCTGGCTGTTTTACACAGCAGACACCTGCTGGTAACTGATGCAATTGGAGCTAGCTCTGATCACAGCCGTTTAAGCCTTTAGATATTGTTCACCACAGCATCTATGGGGTTAGGCTGAGGAGACCCTTTATCACCAAAGGAACCCAATGGTTGGATGTCATCGCAGATGGGGGCCCTTGGTTTGAACATTTGCCCTAGGACCACAATATTTCTACGAACGCCTCTGATCTTTGAGATAAGTCATCAATATCAGATCAGTGGTGATCCACCAACCTTATATTGATGGACTATCCTTCGCAAAGTAGTGGACACCTCTTTGATAGTCCGCTGACAGCCTACTTCTGCTTTGATAAATTTGCTGCAAGTAACTGTAGTATATTTCCTTCTGGTCAACATCCCATCTCAGGCTTGAAAAATGTAGAGCATGTTTACCAAGGTAGTCACAGGTTGTCCTAATTTGGATAACCAGCCAAGGTAAAGAAGACGGCTGGGGGCTGGTATTATCGGGCTGGTTCTTCTAAATTTCCCTGTTGCGGGGATAATTGGGTAATACTTTTGGGGTTAATGTCAGTTGTGTAATGTCAGCTGGCATCAAGCCCAGGGGTTAGTAATGTAGAAGCGTCTATCAGACACTCCCATTAATAACACAAATATCATGGCAGTTGAGGGCCTTTTGATTCAAACATTTGGCTTAGACCCCAATCTTTCTACAAACATCTCTGATCTTTGGAATAAGTCATCTATATCAGATCAGTGGTGGTCCACAAACCTTATATTGATGGACTATCCTTCGCAAAGTAGTGAACAGCTCTTTGATAGTCCGCTGACAGCCTACTTCTGCTTTGATTAATTTGCAGCAAACCACTGGTGTATATTTCCTTGTGGTCAACATCCCACCTCAGGCTTGAAAAATGTAGAGCATGTTTACTCAGGTAGTCATGGATCCACCATGCCAGTGGTCCCGGGCATCGACCCATGTTGGCTTGGTGCCACCACCGGTAGTGAACACACAGGTTGACCTAATTTGATAACCAGCCAAGGTAAAGCAGACAGCTGGGTGCTGGTATTATCAGGCCGGCTCTTCTCAATTGCCCTGTTGCGGGGATAATTGGTTAATATTTTTGGGGTTGATGTCAGCTGTGTAATGTCAGCTGGCATCAAGACCTAGGGTTAGTAATGGAGAGGCGGACATCCCCATTAGTAACACAGATGTCATGGCAGCTGAGGGCCCTTGATTCAAACCCCAATCTTGCTATGAACGTCTCTGATTTTTGGGATAAGTCATCAATATCAGATCAGTGGTGGTCCAGCACCTAGATTCCACCAATCCGATCCTTATCAAAGTAGTGGACAACTCTTTGATAGTCCGCTGACGGCCTACTTCTGCTTTGATAAATTTGCATGAAGCAACTCGTGGTCAACATACTACCTCAAGCTTGAAAAATCTAGAGCATGTTTACGCAGGTAGTCATGCATCCACCATGCCGGTGGTCCCGGGCATCGACCCATGTTGGCTTGGTGCCACCACCGGTAGTGAACATATGGTGTTAGTGGTTACTAAAGATCCATGTGGATAGTGACTTTAACCATACAATGTTGGTCTTCCTTCTGGGTTGGCCATCTCAGTAGAGTCTCTACGACAATGGATTTAGGAAGGACTATGTAGAGGCTACTTAAAGGAGGAGTTCTTCTGATTTATTATTTTTTTTTAAAATAATTGCTTTTGTCTGGGTAACAGCTTTTGTTTGGGTTCCCAAAATACTCCGCACCCAGTCTCCGAGAACTGCTTTGTGACTGTAGGCCATTCAGCCGCCGTGCCGGTAGAATCGCATCTCCGCTCAAACCGCCAGAAAAGCAGCAATATACTTCACCCTCAAAACTAAATATTCTGGCATAAACATTTACTGCCCCCGAATAAAAAAAAATAAATATGTTTACCACGGAAAGAAATCTCGTGCCGCGATTACAACTTTCTTTATCAGATTCAAAGGAGCTTCGGAAGGAGGCCGAGAGAAAGGGAGTATAAATCTGCCTCCGAAAAAAAAGGGTTTATCTGAGCCGGGAAATGAAATAAACATTTGAGGTGCTCGATACTCTGTGGCTGCGCGCACTTTCCCGGGATTTAGATTTATTTCTCTGCAGTTGCGCTGCCAAGATTTATCAACGATTGCTGTCTAGAAATTCCCGTTTAGGGCTGCCATGCCTGGCGTCGAAGAGTTAATGGCGTTCGCATCACGACGTATGAGAGAGAGTACGCAAAAAAACCCCCAAAAAGTGTATAATATGTGAGAAGATAACATGGAGTCATATACTTAATAAGCCAACCACGGTGCTGCTGGCCTCTGTTTTCGTACTCCTCCAAGTACCGTGTTGTCCTGCTGATTAGTATTCTAAAATTATGGTGCCCCCCCCCCAAAGTCTTATGGGGGTACAGTCTTTATTCAGCTTGATATGTGAAAATTGCTTAAAGGGTAAGTCCATCTTTAAGCAGGGCCATGGCCGCAGCCATTATACCACTGAGCAGTTCCGACAGGCTGCAACACCAAGAACAGCTGATCGGCAGGTGGTGCTGGGTGTCACACTCCCACCGATCAAGATAAGTCATCAGTCTTAAAATTCTCGACAACCCCTTGAACTCTGAAAAAGATGAACTCATATCAAATCAACCTTTTCAGAGCTGCTGAGTGGCTGAGAGGGATCATGTGTTACATCATGTGACACTTTAGAACCAGTAAGTGCTTTCTGCTTAAAGGGAGTACGTCAGCAGGTTTTTGCTATGTAATCTAAGAGCTGCATGATTCCAGTAATGTGTTACTTACTGGGCTGTGTTTTGGAGTTTCAATAAAATATATAATAATAATAATATTTATTCATTTATATAGCGCTATTACGTCCACAGCGTTTTACATACATTGGCAACACTATCCCCATTGGGGCTCACAATATAAAGTCCCTATCTGTATGTATTTGGAGTGTGGGAGGAAACCCACGCAAACATGGGGAGAGCATACAAACTCCTTTCAGATGTTGTCCTTGGTGGGATTTGAACCCAGGACCCCAGCGCTGCAACCACTGAGCCAAAATCAGTGTTTTATCAGCAGAAGATTATCACTACAGGACTAGATGTCTTGTGCGTAGTCCAAACACACCCCCAACACAGATTTCTGCCTATGCACAGTGTACTCAGAAAGCTGCCAATCATTGATGTGGGCGGGGTTATACCAAGCACCGCATTCTGAGCTCTGCTCAATTTGCAGAAGAGAAAACGGTGATTGCATCACAACTGCTGCACCCAGTAAATAAAGAGACACATCACTGGAATCAGGGTCTCTTCCCCTTCATCATGGTGCTGTCATTACATAGCAAAAGCTGACACAGATTCCATTGAATCCCCTTTGGCTGTAAAGTTGGTGACACTGATGTTCCTCTGTTAGGGTTTCTATTATTATTATTATTATTATTATTATTATTATTATTATAGCGCCATCTATTCCATGGCGCTTTACATGTGAAAGGATCGCTTTCTCTTTTACCTATTTTAGTTACTTCTCTATTAAAAAAATAAGTCGGTACAAGGCTTCTTAACCCGTGATTAACCCATTACTTGCCAAATTAAACATTTTCATTTTTTTTTATTAAATGACAGATTTTTAATGAAAAAAAAATAAAAATGAAAATGAAATGTAAGCAAAATTAATGAATGTAATGTATAAATTAAATGAATTAATGATTAATTTAATTTAATGAATTTTAAGCAAAAGCTTAGGCGTCCCAAAAAAAAGCACATTGGTAGATAATAGGTTAACTATGTGGGCTACTTTGGATAAGTGTAGTGAGTTTTACTCTGATCTGACTAATATAAAGGGTTTTAATCAATGGGCTCTGCTCTTTTGCTTCCATTTGCCTTAAAACGGGGTTTGGCTGAAGAAGACAGCCCCTTTAAGTAAGATTTAGACTTTTAGTTGGAATTTTCCAGAGTCACATTGAAGCCACCAAAATATATTCTGTGCAAGAAAAGAGCCTGATCTTGGGCTGTGTTCATACTTGCATCCGGGAGCTTTCTTGGCACATATGGTTGATGTAACGTAAAAAATTCAACATGTGAACAGCGGCTTACAGCCTCTTCTAAATGCCTAGAATGCCGAAAATGTCACTCTTCCTTTACACAGATACGTTAAACTGGGAAGGCTATAACAAGGGGGTTGTAAAAGGAAGAATTATTGATTTGAATGGAAGAAATACAATTTCTTCAGACATTACTGCATAATAAAGGATCAACGACAGCTGGTCAGTCAGGATTCGGATATCCAGGAGCAAACAGATTGTTAAGGTATATTAGATTATTACAGTCACAATATGCCGTTATTATATTTAGGTTGAACTTTTACAACTATGGTCACAGTTTTAGGGACGTCCTTAAGGTCTATTTACACCAAACCACCGCCGATCAGCCACTTGTCTGATGATCAGCTATCGTTTCATAATTTACACAGACAGATTCCACTTCAGATTTCCGGAATAGATCACTCAGTCCTCATAGGCTGTCATTCTTCTCGGTAGCGCAGGTCCTGTTTACACACGATGATGATCTTTTGTACAAACTGAAAGATCGTATTGCCCGGCAGATAAGCGTTTTGGAAATGTATCAGCCTGTTTATCATGAATTGGAAGTTCATGATATAAAAGCAAACTGTAGCCGTCGTTTTTAATTTTCACCTAATAATTCAATGGTACACTAGAGAAATGTGTATCTTTCTTCTCTTGGACTGATCTTTCACTCTCACAGATAAAATCTGTTTTCACTGAAGACAGATTATACCATTACTGAGATAGGAGATGACAGTTGGTGCTTATAAAATTCTATGGACGAAGGAGGAGCTAGAGGCAGAGACCAAAGATTTTCCCCATTACTGAGAAAGGAGATGACAGTTGGTGCTTATAAAATTCTATGGATAAAGGAGGAGCTAGAGGCAGAGACCAAAGATTTTCCCCATTTCTGAGAAAGGAGATGACATTTGGTACTTCTGTGGAGAGGGAGGAGCTAGAGGCGGAGACAACAGATTTTCCCATTACTGAGATAGGAGATGACAGTTAGTGCTTTGACAATTCTGTGGAGAGGGAGCTAGAGGTCGACACATACTTTGTTCCTCATTACTTAGATAGGAGATGGCAGTTGGTGATTTTAAAAGTCTATGGAGAGGGAGGAGTTAGAGGCGGAGACAACAGATTTTCCCCATTACAGAGATAGAAGATGACAGTTGGTGCTTTTAAAAGTCTATGGAGAGGGAGGAGCCAGAGGCGGAGACAAACCTTCTCCATAGAACTTTATGAGCACTAACTGTCATCACCTATGGCACTAAAGACATTAATGAACAGTCCTCGATGAGAAAGAAACAGATTTCTCTAGTAATATATATTACAAAGTTTCTTATTTTCACATGAACTATTGATTTATGGAATAAAAATGATAGTTTTAAGGCTCGATTGACCATGGACTTGACGATATTAAATGCCCAGTATCATATATAATTATTATTTAAAAGGATAAGGATCTAACTCTACTTTGTAAATTAAAATCAAAGTGATTAATTTGGGTTTTTCTTAGTCCCTTTTTATGCTTTAAAACTCTCGTTCATCCACTTAGAACATCAACTATAAATAAGTCTGAAGCGTTCAGGTGTGATCATGACACTCAGATCTATCTCTCTGGCCCAGATGTCACTTCTCTGCTGTCCAGAATCCCAGAGTGCCTATCGACTATATCTTCCTTCTTCTCCTCTCGCTTCCTAAAGCTCAATGTGGCCAAAACTGAACTAATCATCTTTCCTCCATCTCATCTACACTCTCCACCTGATCTATCTATTACAATAAATAACATCACGCTCTCCCCAGAACCCAAAGTTCGGTGCCTCAGAGGAACCTTTGACTCTGCCTTGTCCTTCATACCACACATCCAATCCCTCACCACCGCCTGCCGTCTTCAACTCAAAAATATTTCCAGAATCCGCCCATTCCTCAATTCCAAATCTACAAAAATGCTAGTGCATGCCCTCATAATCTCCCGCCTCGACTACTGCAACATCCTTCTCTGTGGCCTCCCTGCTAACACGCTCGCCCCTCTCCAGTCCATCCTTAATTCTGCTGCCCGAATGATCCACCTCTCTCCTCAATACCACCCCGCTTCTCCTCTCTGCAAATCCCTCCATTGGCTCCCAATCTTCCACCGTATCCAATTCAAATTACTACCACTGACCTACAAAGCCATCCATAATCTATCTCCTCCGTATATCTCTGAACTAATTTCTCACTACTCTCCAAAACGCAATCTCCGGTCCTCCCAAGATCTCCTTCTCTCCTCCTCTCTCATTCGCTCCTCATGCAACCGACTCAAAGACTTCTCCCGAACATCCCCAGTCTTCTGGAACTCGCTGCCTCAACACGTCAGACTATCTACTACACTTGCAAACTTCAAACAGAACTTGAAAACTCATCTGTTCAGAAATGCCTATAACCTTCAATGACCCCACTGCTTCACCACCACCGTGCGGAGCTGCCGCCCCACCACCATGCGGAGCTGTCGCCCCACCACCGTGCGGAGCTGTCGCCCCACCACCGTGCGGAGCTGCCGCCCCACCACCGTGCGGAGCTGCCGCCCCACCACCGTGCGGAGCTGCCGCCCCACCACCGTGCGGAGCTGCCGCCCCACCACCGTGCGGAGCTGCCGCCCAACCTACACCCCACCTACTGTCTACTCCCCAAAATCCTATAGAATGTAAGCCCGCAAGGGCAGGGTCCTCTTCCCTCTGTACCAGTCTGTCTATTGTAACTTATATATGTATTCTGTATGTAACCCCTTGCCATGTACAGCACCATGGAATCAATGGTGCTCTATAAATTAATAATAATAAAATTATTTTTTTAGACCTGTTACAATATAATCTCAGTGATCGGAGGTGGTACGGTGACATGAGACCTCACACACATTTTCAGGTTTTTCCATAAAGGCTCCTTCCACAGAATATATCAAGGAGTTATGAAGAATTCCACTTTTTGTAGGATTTTGGGCACACCTCCCATCTTATTAATATCCCAAAAGAACGGAAATAGGACGTTGATGCATATATTTTGCAAATTGTGAAAAATCAACATATTCTGCGCATATGTGGATAAAAACGTGCCATGATATTTGGCATTGATTGTTCCGAAGACCAGACCTGCCAACAAAAAGAAAGAAAATTAAACAGGGGGTCTAATTGACAAGTCGCAGCCATAGGTTTGATAGAATACATCCTTCATCGTACGTCTTTTCTTCTGCCTTCCACGCAATCACCGCAAGGAGGAAGATTCGCACCAAACCGCGCAGAGAGAAGCCAAGTAATCATTTTCTTCCCCTCTCTCCTCGGTTTCCCAAATTGAAGCAGACACATGATAAAAATGTCAGCCCCACTCGGCACGTCAGGCCCCTAACAGGATTACATGTCAGCCCTTAATGCCTGGCTGTGTTTCCCCCTCACCATGAATGGCTGCATTATTGCTGGCGGAAAGTTCCGGTAATATATAGTAAGAGACAAGTAGCTCTTTATGGCCAGTGATTATTCGCTTTGAATGAAACCTGTGATTTATGTCCATTTAACTGAGCAGCTCCTTGTAAAATTCCCACCGCTGCATTTTTCCTCAATACAGAATGACTGAAGCGAAAGTGACAAGCGGCTTGGCGTGGAAATGTGCAGAGCGGTGCGGTGTTATATTTAATATACCTGACACAGGAATCGTGTACAGGCGACTAACCCTTGCATTGCCAAAGGCTAAGACGCCGGAATTCTTGGACAATTGTAAAATATCAAATCTGTCCGACTGAAGATGGCCATAGACCAAACGATCATTCTGGTGATCCAACCGTGATCTGCTCATCTATGGCGGAGACATGAAGACGGCCATAGACCAAATGATCATTCCGGTGATTCAACCGCGATCTGCTCATCTATGGCAGAGACATGAAGATGGCCATAGACCAAACGATGATTCTGGTGATCCAACCGTAATCTGCTCATCTATGGCAGAGATATGAAGATGGCCATAGACCAAACGATCATTCCGGTGATCCAACCGTGATCTGCTCATCTATGGCGGAGACATGAAGAGGCCCATAGACCAAACGATCATTGCGGTGATCCAACTGAGATCTGCTCATCTATGGCGGAGACACGAAGACGGCCATAGACCAAACGATCATTCCGGGGATCTAACCCGCGATCTGCTCATCTATGACGGAGACATGAAGATGGCCATAGACCAAACAATCATTCCGGTGATCCAACCGTGATCTGCTCATCTATGGCGGAGACATGAAGATGGCCATAGACCAAACAATCATTTCAGTGATCCAACCGTGATCTGCTCATCTGAGGCGGAGACGTGAAGATGGCCATAGACCAAACAATCATTCCGGTGATCCAGCCGTGATCTGCTCATCTATGGTGGAGACAAGATTGTCTTCCCCCAAACATAATAGGAGGAAAGTCACTGAGCATTGTCTTATAGGATTATTCCTATCTGATAACGCGATGGCATCGTTTGTGATGGGTGGAGGGTTCGTCCTCATGGAACTTCACTGATCCAGAGGATGAAAGCCCACCTAGTGTTGCACGCCCTTGGGGGCGCTACTGTGCAAGGAAAGCTCACAACAGTTAGTTATGCAGAATTGCTGCAAAACCCCAATTACATGAGTAATACCTCGACATGTTCATTCTGAGGATCGATGGGTGTCAAGGAGATTGGAGCACACAAATGGTAAGGATGGCATTTCCTAGACCTACACCAATACTTGGGATAGAATAACCCTTTAAAAATGTTCCATATCACCTTCTATATTATAGGCCTCCGACACACATCCGTACCGCCGGTACGTGTTTGGTACGTTTTTGCACGTACCGGCGGCATGGAGACACGTACACCAATGCTACCCTATGGTAGCAGGCACACACACGTAAAACCACACGGAACATGTATCCGTGTCATTTGTACATGTGTGCGTTTTCCAACACTCTCGACATGTCCGTTTTTCTCCGGCATCACGCAGGCACGGACCCGCTAAAGTCAATGGGTCTGTGCCTGCACGGACGGTACACGTAGCATGTCCGTGTGCGTTTTTTAGTGAGTGATGTCGGTCAATCTACTTTTTATGTGGTTGTCAGTCAATCTCCCTTTGTCAGTTGGTCTGTATCTCCCCCTGTCTCATACTTACCGATCCCCGATCACCAGTGCGGCGATGAACAGCTGTGAAAAAGCTCCGGCGGCTTTAACTATTTTCAAAATGCCGGCTGCTCATTATTCAACCTACTATTCACTGCGTTCCCCGCCCACCACCGCCTGTGATTGGTTGCAGTCAGACACTCCCCCATGCAGAGTGACAGCTGTCTCACTGCAACCAATCCCAGCATCCGGTGGGCATGTCTATATTGTGCATTAAATAAAATAAATAATTAATTAAAAAAAACAGTGTTCGGTCCCCCCAATTTTGATACCAGCCATGGTAAAGTCACACGGCTGAAGGCTGGTATTCTCAGGATGGGGAGCTCCACATTATGGGGAGCCCACCACCCTAAAAAATATTAGCCAGCAGCCGCCCGGAATTTCCGCATCCATTAGATGCGACAGTTCCGGGACTCTACCCGACTCTTCCCGAATTGCCCCGGTGCGTTGGCAATCGGGTTAATAAGGAGTTATTGGCAGCAGCCCTTAGCTGCCACTAAGTCCTAGGTTAATCATGGCAGGCGTCTCCCCGAGATAACTTCCATGATTAACCTGTTATTCAAAGTAAATAAACACACAAAAACAAAAAAAACTTTATTTGGAATAATAAACACAAACAAACTCCCTCGTTCACCAATTTAATAAAACCAAAAAAGCCATCCAGGTCCGGCGTAATCCATGGATGTCCCACGACGCTCTCAGCTCTGCTACATGAGGGTGACAGGAGCGGCCACATAACATGACTGCTCTCTATCACCTCCAAACAGCAACTGAAGTGAGCCACGCGATCACCGCTGACGTCACTCAGGTTACTCGCGGCCACCGCTGGATCCTCCAACTGTGACAGCGAGTCGCCCAAGTGACTGAAGTGAGCTTCGCGATCTGCAATGAAGTCACAGGTGAGTAGCGGTGTTGGGTGGAGGACTCCAGCTGGCCGCGGGTAACCTGAATGTCGCCGCTAACTTCAGTGACTCAGGGGATTAGCGGTCACGGGTGAGTCCTTTACGGGTGTCCGCTAATCAGGACGCCACACACAGACAGAGCCGTGGTATGACAATGAAGTTGAGTGAGGTTCACCCAAGTTCATTTTCATCGCGCAAATCGGTCTGTGTCGGCTGTCAGCGGGTATGTAGCAACGACATTTAACAACACACACGAATCAACACATACGGACAACACACAGACATTACACGTACACATACACTGACATTCCACAAGCACACACGACAAGCATACACCATCACACGGATGTCACACGTACCGGAGAAACGCCCAAAAAAAACGGAACACGGACCCGAAAAACGGAACGTGAGACACGTACGTTTTTTTTTGTGGAAGTGTGGCAGAGGCCATAATTAGTATCATTATTATTAAAGAAAAAAAACACACTGAAGTCTTGCTATTTTATGATGTGCTACTAGGCCTAATACTAAACTCGTTCTGCCTTGATAGAAGACTTTTCAGAACTCTCATTTTCATCACAGACTGAATTACAATGAAGGTATCACATCTTTGTATATCCACAATTCACAATAGATGATGTCATAGCTCACCTCCTCCTATACGACTGATACCACCTCTATATACAATAGATAACACAAGATTCACTATTCACAATAGGTGATGTCACAGCTCACCTCCTCTACCTCCTATACAATGACTGATAACCCCTATATATATAGTACATAACACAGGATCCACCATTCACAATAGGTGATGTCACAGCTCACATCCTCCTCCTATACATTGACTGATAACACCTCTATATGCAATAGATAACAGAGTCCACCATTGACAATAGGTGATGTCACAGCTCACTTCCTCCCGCTTCTGTACAATCATTGATATCACATCTATATACAGTAGAAAACACAGGACCTACCATTCACAGTATGTGATGTCACAGCTCACCTCATCTCCCTCCTGTACAGTGACTGATAACACTTCTACACACAGTATATAATGCAGGATCCATCATACATAATAGGTGATGTCACAGCTCACCTCCTCCTGTTCAGTTAACACCTCTATATACAGTAAACAACACAGGATTCACTATTCACAATAGGTGATGTCACAGCTAACCTCCTTCCCTTTTTGTACAATGACCAATATCACCTCTATATGCAGTAGATAACACAGGATCCACCATTTGCAATTGATGATGTCACAGCTCACCTCCTCTTCCTCCAATGCAATGACTGATAACACCTATATATACAGTACATAACACAGGATCCACCTTTCACAATAGGTGATGTCACAGCTCACCTCCTCCTCCTACTGATAACACCTCAACAGCTGTGAAGCCCAAAGTCGCTGTCTAACCTTCATACTGTAGGGCTGGAATTTTGCAATTATCACCGAGATAATTTAATATTCCACTTATATTTTCTTGCGCCTTTTTATCACTGAATGCCCAGTACATCGATGGGATAGGAAGCCGTAGATTTGCGGCTCCTCTTTGGCATCAGCATACAGATTTGGTTCTGTTTGCCGGCTGCCCTACATGTGCGGCTCATCTTCCCAGGTGAGGCCGGTGATTGTGCAGCGCAATATTGTTCTGATAGTGAGAGGCGAGCCGGCAGTCCGCACTCCGCAGGGGGCTAATCTGTTTATTTATAATTCAAAAGCATTGCCCATATATTAATGAACCCTTAATGAGCTGCTGAAAAAGCCGGAGATTATTACATTTAGGCATACCCTGCAATCAGGCGGCACCCGGAGTGGACGTTTTAATGCAGCTTTACCAGAGTGGAAGCGGGTATTACCGGGAGGTTAATATTCCGACTGACCTCGCCTTTTATTATTTGGTCTGGAAACCATCCCTTTTATTCAGACCCTTTTATCTAATAAATAGGCAGGGGAGGCAGGTGTTTGCAAGCTGAAAAATCCTTAATTAAGATTTGCTGAAAGATACCCGGCGACGGATGTAAATTCCACCATTCCTGTGATCTGTGGCAGAGATTGCCGGCACTACTCAAACCGTTACTGTCAATTTGCAAAGTAGTATTTGTGCTGTTTTCGATCCCAAAACTGATTATCTCACAGCAGATTCTGTTACATTTACGAAACCCGTATGGGACTGATAGTATAAAACACATAACCGGAGCTAAATGCAGGTAAATCTGAGATAATTATTCTCTGGCCGCCTTCCCTTTACAGTGATACTAGTGCAATAAAGAAAACTTCAGCATGGAGGATGCATTGGGGGAACACATCTTCCTTATTACAACTATAGACGCCATATATTCATTTCTATGCTGCAAATGAGTCATTCTGATGGTGTTCATTTGTTATTCAAGACCGGCATTGGTGGAGGCAGAAATCAACATGAAATAGACAAGGGGGCGGGGCCACAGATCATCCCCACCCATTTTGACAAAACTGGCGTGAAGTCAATTTGATCAATTGGGGCCTGTGTCTCTATGACATTAGTAGCCAAACATCTATTAGTTCCTAGCCATCGTAAAACCTGTTTTGGCCACGTTTGCAAGTTCTGTCTCAAACCCCCCCCCCTTCCCGAAAAAAAGAATTCGGACATGCCCCTGATGAACTCACAGGGGCCAATTTGGCAAAGTTTTTGCACCACAATAGAAGTTTTGAGAAGTTTTATACACCACTTTGGATCAGCTGTGCCAAAATTGGGAGGGAGCCGGGGTTTGGACGGGGCGTGATTACACTTGATGGCATTTTGTACTCCAGACCCTGACTGAATGCGGAACACACATCATCAAATTCATTCCTCTTAATAAATTCGGCACCTCTTCTACTCCATCAAGGCTGGTGTGCCTTATGACAAACTTGATGACTCTTCCTCATAGACTTCACTTATCAAATAGAGTCCAAAACCTGCAGCTTTGGACTTGGATTGAGGTTTATTTCAGCCACATTGATCTTTGAAGTTGGAATCAATGGTGAAACCTACACCACTATTGTTCCTGTCTTTCAAACCGGTTGCGGTTGAAAAAAAGACCCTAAAAAGACTAAAGGAACATGTCTTGGACTCCGTATGATCACTAAAGTCTTTGGCTCCATCAGTGACAAACCCAAATCCTGTTTTTTAAGGGTTCTGATGGTACTCCTACATGTCTTGGACTCCGTATGATCACTAAAGTCTTTGGTTTCATCAGAGACACATCCAAATCCTGTTTTTCGAAGGTTCTGATGGTACTCCTACATGTCTTGGACGCCGTATGATCACTAAAGTCTTTGGCTTCATCAGAGACACATCCAAATCCTGTTTTTCGAGGGTTCTGATGGTACTCCTACATGTCTTGGACTCCGTATGATCACTAAAGCCTTTGGCTCTATCAGTGACACATCCAAATCCTGTTTTTCGAGGGTTCTGACAGTTCTCCTACATGTGTTGGACTACATATGATCACTAAAGTCTTTGGCTCTATCACAGACCCATCCAAATCCTGTTTTTCGAGGGTTCTGACAGTACTCCTTGTCTTGGACACTGCATGATCACTAAAGTCTTTGGCTCTATCAGAGACCCACCAAAATCCTGTTTTTTGAGGGATCTGATGGTATCCCTTCATGTCTTCGACTTCTTATGATCACTAAAGTATTTGTCTCAATCAGTGACACATCCAAATCCTGTTTTTCTAGGGTTCTGATGGTACTTGTAATGGGGTCATGAATGCTTGGCCAGCGTGGGTTCTGAGCATACCCTAAAATGTTCAGCGTACTTAAGGTTGGGCCCTTCAGAACCTTAGGTGCTGTAAACCAACCTATAGAAATGGATGCAAATTGTTGAGGTGACCATGGATCTTGGCAGAAACTTGTAGCTTTGAATGGACATGTACGTAGGGTGAATGACACTCGTGGGCACCATCAACAACAATGTCTCAAGCTCCACCAAGTGCCAACTCATCATCCCACCTTGGGAGAACGGAAGCCTTCCACCTGCCCTCACTTGTGTTGTCCCATTTTTATGTCCACTTCCTATATAGGTTTTGAGTTATATTGGATGTGAATATAAATAAGAGGGTTGTAGTCACCGGAGCACAGTATGTTCACATACACGACGTTGGTCCAGGGGGATCCAATACAACTTCATATCATGATTGAAACCGATTTAAAGAGGTTAATTGTGCAGGGACGTCCTCCCAGTTCTGTCCTCCTGAAACTTTAATGAAATGGCTGATTGAAGACTATTCGAGAGCTCAGTGTTTATCCAGCAGTTGTGTCCCCTTGCGTCATTGGAAGGATTCCCCATAAGTTTTGGTCAATGATCCTGTCTTAACTAACACAAAACAAATGTTTCTTTAGAAAAATAGTCTAAAGCTCAAACTTAGAAGTAGATTTACTACACTAGGAACTCAGGATTAGTGCAAAGGGTCATACGCCAAATTACATGAATATTCAGTATGAGGAAAGGAGAAAAGAGAGGTTCATCGACTGAACCAACCAACCCCAGTGACCTAGTATTTCAGCTCTCAGTGTAAAGCAACTTTCCATGAAGATATGAAAGCTGTCTATGTCCCAAACAAAGTGGCCATGTCTCTTTAAAAGGAATCTGTCAGCAGCCTTATGCTACCTAATCTGAGAGAAAGTATAATATAAAGGCAGAGATCCTGATTCCAGCAGTGTGTCACTTACTGGGCTGCTTGCTGTAGCCTTGACAAGCTAACTCTGATCAGCAAGAGATTAGCACTAGTGGACTAGTTGTCACGTGCCATGTAGTCCTCCTGCTCTGTGTAACAGTGTAACAGAGTTATACACTGAAAGCTGCCAATCAGTGGTGTGGGCAGGGTTATACACTGAAAGCTGCCAATCAATGGTGTGGGAGGGGTTATACACTGAAAGCTGCCAATCACTAGTGTAGGTGGGGCTATACACTGAAAGCTGCCAATAAGTGGTGTGGATGGGGCTATACACTGAAAGCTGCCAATCAGTGGTGTGGGTGGGGTTATACATTGAAAGCTGCCAATCAATGGTGTTGATAGGGCTAAACATTGAAAGCTGCCAATAAGTGGTGTGGATGGGGTTATACACTGAAAGCTGACAATCAGTGGTGTTGGTGGGGCTATAAACTAAAAGCTGCCAATCAGTGGTGTGGGTTTACACTGAAAGCTGACAATCAGTGGTGTAAGTGGGGTTATACCCTGAAAGCTGCCAATCAGTGGTGTAGGAGGGGTTATACATTGAAAGCTGCCAATCAGTAGTGTAGGTGGGGATATATACTGAAAGCCGCCAATTAGTGGTGTGGGTGGGGCTATACACTAAAAGCTGCCAATCAGTGGTGTGGCAGCTTTCAGTGTAAAACCCACACCACTGATTGGCAGCTTTTAGTGTATAGCCCCACCCACACCACTAATTGGCGGCTTTCAGTATATATCCCCACCTACACTACTGATTGGCAGCTTTCAATGTATAACCCCTTCTACACCACTGATTGGCAGCTTTCAGGATAAACCCCACTTACACCACTGATTGGCAGCTTTCAGTGTAAAACCCAATCAGTGGTGTAGTAGGGGTTATACATTGAAAGCTGCCAATCAGTAGTATGGGGGGGGTATACACTAAAAGCTGCCAATCAGGGGTGTTGATAGGGCTATACACTGAAAGCTGACAATAAGTGGTGTAGGCGGGGTTATACACTGAAAGCTGCCAATTAGTGGTGTAGGCAGGGATATACAGAGCTAAAAATTCATGGATCTGGTAGATCTGGAGCTGATAAAATAGTGTTTTTATTAAAACTGCAGCAAGCAGCCCCTTACTGACACATCTCTGGAATAAGGACCTGTGTACCTACATCATGCTGCGCTCAGATTGGGTAGCAAAGACCTGGTGACAGATGCCCTTTAATTTAACAGGTTGAGTACGATCCAGGCCCTGCAGCCTACGATGGCCCAAGGAAAGCCCTTTGACCCAAATGAGAAGAGTAACATTGGTGAAGTTGCATTGGGGCCACTGACCGTTGAGTTACCCTTTATGGTGGAGGGTCAATGACCAGTTGAGCATTGTAGGTATATTAGGGGTGATGGGGTTATACTGGGATTAGAGCTTGATGGTAAAGGAGAAAGTGTATTCCAGAAAGCAGAGCCCGAAAGCCTATTGATTACCAAGTGACTCGAGTTTGCAGGATTTATGACTCCTTCCGCAGCAGATGGATTTGTATGCAGCAATAGTTGGCAGTGGTAATGTGGAGGCATGGAAAATCGGTTTGCTGCCTTCGCACAATGCCTGATAATCCACTCGTTGTCTCCGGTAGATAATTATACATTGCTATTTTGTTGGTTAATTCCAGTCTATATTGACTTAGAGATGATTCTACTTATAGATCTGATCCCAATGCAAGTGACCTGGCCACGAAATATTCTTCTCACCCCCATTGTCATCTTTTCTTCAAACCACAGGTCTCAGCATCAGAGGGGCACAGGAAGAAGACCCCCCAGACCCACAGCTCATGAGACTAGACAACATGTTACTGGCAGAAGGTGTATCCGGACCTGAGAAAGGAGGAGGAGCTGCAGCAGCTGCAGCGGCGGCGGCAGCCTCGGGTGGAACCTCAGACAACTCCATAGAACATTCCGACTACAGAGCCAAACTCAGCCAGATCCGACAGATTTACCACACAGAACTGGAGAAATACGAGCAGGTAGTCTATATTTATAATATCTATGCTGTATTATGTATATTTGGGGGAACAGACAGATGGAAATATTCATGGATGCTGTCTGCCGTTGCAGAACCCTCAAAAAAGGGGTTCTCTTTTGATATGTTGGACTCCCATGTGCCTGGATCCATAAAATACAGCCGGCTGATGATAAGGTTGGGTTTGCTCGACCCTCTTCATTCTCCTTTATGGGAAACACAAGTACGCTCAATTGATCAGTCCTGATTTGTCTTAAAAAATTTTTTTTTTTTTTTGCGCCAGTCCACCATTACCATGCGTCCCCACGTGAGATTAAAAATCCAGGCAGTATCACACTATAGGCTGCCACTCACATCACTTTGGGCTTCAAGTGACAGTCATGTAAAAATAAATGCAGGAATGGCGGATTTTGACTAAGTTACCCCATGAGTACGTCTGACTGTGCAGAAGAGCCCAGTGAGAGGAGACACGTTTTCTGGATACCGGACATGCTAGATTTTGTCGCCACAAAGCCACTAAATAAGTAGAACATCCCATTTCTTTTTAAGACACCTTGCAAATGCCATGATTTAAAGCAAATTTGTCACCAGATTTTACATTACATCTTAGACCTGACGATATAGGTGTCTTTACTCTGAAAGTTTAGATCTAAATGGGTTGTGTAATCCTGAAATTAAATTGATAATCTTACAAGTCCAGCTGGATGCATGATCATCTTAGGTGTCCAGATGGATGCATGATCATCTTAGGTGTCCAGATGGATGCATGATCATCTTAGGTGTCCAGATGGATGCATGATCATCTTAGGTGTCCAGATGGATGCATGATCATCTTAGGTGTCCAGATGGATGCATGATCATCTTAGGTGTCCAGATGGATGCATGATCATCTTAGGAGCCCAGCTTGATTCGTGATCATCTTAGGAGTCCAGCTGGATACGTGATCATCTTAGGAGTCCAGCTGGATACGTGATCATCTTAGGTGTCCAGCTGGATGCATGATCATCTTAGGTGTCCAGCTGGATGCATGATCATCTTAGGTGTCCAGCTGGATGCATGATCATCTTAGGTGTCCAGATGGATGCATGATCATCTTAGGTGTCCAGCTGGATGCATGATCATCTTAGGTGTCCAGATGGATGCATGATCATCTTAGGTGTCCAGATGGATGCATGATCATCTTAGGTGTCCAGATGGATGCATGATCATCTTAGGTGTCCAGATGGATGCATGATCATCTTAGGTGTCCAGATGGATGCATGATCATCTTAGGTGTCCAGATGGATGCATGATCATCTTAGGTGTCCAGATGGATGCATGATCATCTTAGGTGTCCAGATGGATGCATGATCATCTTAGGTGTCCAGATGGATGCATGATCATCTTAGGTGTCCAGATGGATGCATGATCATCTTAGGTGTCCAGATGAATGCATGATCATCTTAGGTGTCCAGATGGATGCATGATCATCTTAGGTGTCCAGATGGATGCATGATCATCTTAGGTGTCCAGATGGATGCATGATCATCTTAGGTGTCTAGCTAGATGCGTGATCATCTTAGGTGTCCAGATGGATGCATGATCATCTTAGGTGTCCAGATGGATGCATGATCATTTTAGGAGTCCAGCTGGATACATGATCATTTTAGGAGTCCAGCTGGATACATGATCATCTTAGGATTCCAGCTAGATGCGTGATCATCTTAGGTGTCCAGATGGATGCATGATCATCTTAGGTGTCCAGATGGATGCATGATCATCTTAGATGTCCAGCTAGATGCGTGATCATCTTAGGTGTCCAGATGGATGCATGATCATTTTAGGAGTCCAGCTGGATACATGATCATTTTAGGAGTCCAGCTGGATACATGATCATCTTAGGATTCCAGCTAGATGCGTGATCATCCTAGGTGTCCAGATGGATGCATGATCATCTTAGGAGTCCAGCTGGATGCATGATCATCTTAGGAGTCCAGCTGGATGCGTGATCATCTTAGGGAGTCCAGCTGGATACATGATCATCTTAGGAGTCCAGGTGGATACATGATCATCTTAGGAGCCCAGCTGGATGCATGATCATCTTAGGAGCCCAGCTGGATGCATGATCATCTTAGGAGTCCGGCTGGATACATGTTCATCTTAGGAGTCCAGCTGGATACATGATCATCTTAGGAGCCCAGCTGGATGGATGATCATCTTAGGAGTCCAGCTGGATGCGTGATCATCTTAGGAGTCCAGCTGGATGCATGATCATCTTAGGAGTCCAGCTGGATACATGATCACCTTAGGAGCCCGGCTGGATGGATGATCATCTTAGGAGTCCGGCTGGATGCATGATCATCTTAGGAGTCCGGCTGGATACATGTTCATCTTAGGAGTCCAGCTGGATGAATGATCATCTTAGGAGCCCAGCTGGATGGATGATCATCTTAGGAGCCCAGCTGGATGGATGATCATCTTAGGGAGCCCAGCTGGATGGATGATCATCTTAGGGAGCCCAGCTGGATACATGATCATCTTAGGATTCCAGCTAGATGCGTGATCATCTTAGGTGTCCAGATGGATGCATGATCATCTTAGGAGCCCAGCTGGATGGATGATCATCTTAGGAGCCCAGCTGGATGGATGATCATCTTAGGAGTCCGGCTGGATGCATGATCATCTTACGGAGTCCAGCTGGATACATGTTCATCTTAGGAGTCCAGCTGGATGCATGATCATTTTAGGTGTCCAGCTGGATGCATGATCATCTTAGGATTCCAGCTAGATGCGTGATCATGTTAGGTGTCCAGCTGGATGCATGATCATCTTAGGAGCCCAGCTGGATGGATGATCATCTTAGGGAGCCCAGCTGGATGGATGATCATCTTAGGGAGCTCAGCTGGATGCATGATCATCTTAGGTAGCCCAGCTGGATGGATGATCATCTTAGGGAGCCCAGCTGAATGCATGATCATCTTACGGAGTCCAGCTGGATGCATGATCATCTTACGGAGTCCAGCTGGATGCATGATCATCTTACGGAGTCCAGCTGGATGCATGATCATCTTACGGAGTCCAGCTGGATGCATGATCATCTTACGGAGTCCAGCTGGATGCATGATCATCTTACGGAGTCCAGCTGGATGCACGATCATCTTACGGAGTCCAGCTGGATGCGTGATCATCTTAGGAGTCCAGCTGGATGCGTGATCATCTTAGGAGTCCAGCTAGATGCGTCATCATCTTAGGAGTCCAGCTAGATGCATGATCATCTTAGGAGTCCAGCTGGATACATGATCATTTTAGGAGCCCAGCTGGATGGATGATCATATTAGGGAGCCCAGCTGGATGCATGATCATCTTAGGAGTCCGGCTGGATACATGTTCATCTTAGGAGTCCAGCTGGATGCATGATCATTTTAGGTGTCCAGCTGGATGCATGATCATCTTAGGAGTCCAGCTGGATACATGATCATCTTAGGGAGCCCAGCTGGATGCATGATCATCTTACGGAGTCCAGCTGGATGCATGATCATCTTACGGAGTCCAGCTGGATGCATGATCATCTTGGGAGCCCAGCTGGATGCATGATCATCTTACGGAGTCCAGCTGGATGCTTGATCATCTTACGGAGTCCAGCTGGATGCATGATCATCTTGGGAGCCCAGCTGGATGCATGATCATCTTACGGAGTCCAGCTGGATGCTTGATCATCTTGGGAGCCCAGCTGGATGCATGATCATCTTACGGAGTCCAGCTGGATGCGTGATCATCTTAGGAGTCCAGCTGGATGCGTGATCATCTTAGGAGTCCAGCTAGATGCGTCATCATCTTAGGAGTCCAGCTAGATGCATGATCATCTTAGGAGTCCAGCTGGATACATGATCATTTTAGGAGCCCAGCTGGATGGATGATCATATTAGGGAGCCCAGCTGGATGCATGATCATCTTAGGAGTCCGGCTGGATACATGTTCATCTTAGGAGTCCAGCTGGATGCATGATCATTTTAGGTGTCCAGCTGGATGCATGATCATCTTAGGAGTCCAGCTGGATACATGATCATCTTAGGATTCCAGCTAGATGCGTGATCATCTTAGGTGTCCAGATGGATGCATGATCATCTTAGGAGCCCAGCTGGATGGATGATCATCTTAGGGAGCCCAGCTGGATGCATGATCATCTTACGGAGTCCAGCTGGATGCATGATCATCTTACGGAGTCCAGCTGGATGCATGATCATCTTGGGAGCCCAGCTGGATGCATGATCATCTTACGGAGTCCAGCTGGATGCTTGATCATCTTACGGAGTCCAGCTGGATGCATAATCATCTTGGGAGCCCAGCTGGATGCATGATCATCTTACGGAGTCCAGCTGGATGCTTGATCATCTTAGGAGTCCGGCTGGATGCATGATCATCTTAGGAGTCCAGCTGGATGCTTAACCCCTTTACGACCGCCGATACGCCTTTTAACGGCGGTAAATAAGGGTACTTTTTCCGATCCGCCGCTTTTTAACGGCGGTCGGAAAAAAGGGTCTAGCGCCCCCCAGAGTCAGAAAATTTCCGGGGTCTCAGCTGCCGGGGGTAGCTGAGACCCTGGAGATCATGATTCGGGCCGGTTTTTCCGGTCCCCGCTCACCTGATGACCGGTATACACCGTATACCGATCATCAAGTTATAGTAAATGACCGCGCCGGTAAAAAATGATTTATCTCCCATCTGGCATGATCAAACATGCCAGATGGGAGATAAATCTTTTTCCCGGTTCCCTCCGGTCCCCCGGTGTCCCCAAAGTGCCCCCCCCGACCCCCAACCCCCTCCCGAAAATCCAAGATGGCCGCGCGCACCGGCGATCACAGCAGCGCGCCGGCCACATTTACAGTGTTCCTATGGTTTCTGTCGCATGTGCCATAACACATACGACAGAAACCTGCTCCCTAGGCCCCGCCGGGTCCCCCCCTACCCCCCCTGGTGTCCCCCGGTGTCCCCCGGTGTCATACATACCTGTCGGAGCCCTGATCCCCCGCGGCCCCCTCCTCCGGCTCCTTCTCAGCAGACTCCGGTCACATGAGCAGAGCGCAGCTGTCAGCTTCCTGTGTTCAGGACGCTGGCTGCTGCACAGAGTCTGCAGCTGTGACCCGGGGAGGGTGGGTGCAGATTCTTTGCACCCACTCTCCTAAAATGGAGGGTCTGCCCTCCTAGAAAATGGGGGATACGTTCCCTGAACGTGTCCCCCATATTCTAGAAGGTCCAGAGGCGACGTGGACGTCCAAATGGATTATTGTGGATTTTTTTTTTTTCTTTTCAATAAATTGGTCAATCAGGGAATGTTTGGGGGAGTGTTTTTTCAAATAAATTTTTTTTTGTTGTCAATTTTTTTTTTATTACTGTCAATTAGTTATGTCGGGTATCTGATAGATGCCGTGACATAACTAATTGCTGGGCTTGATGCCAGGTGACATTACACACCTGGTATCAACCCCATTCATTACCCCGTTAGCCAACGCACCAGGGCGCGGGATGAGCTGGGGCGAAGCGCCAGGATTGGCGCATCTAATGGATGCGCCACTTCTGGGGCGGCTGCGGCCTGCTATTTTTAGGCTGGGAAGAGTCCAATAACCGTGGCTCTTCCCATCCTGAGAATACCAGACCCCAGCTGTCAGCTTCACCTTGGCTGGTGATCTAATTTGGGGGGACCCCACGTTTGTTTTTTTTTTTTAATTATTTATTTATAAATAATTAAAAAAAAAAAACAGCTTGGGGAGCCCTCCAAATTGATCACCAGACAAGATGAAGCTGTCAGCTGTGGTTTGCAGGCTACAGCTGTCTGCTTTACCCTAGCTGGCTATCAAAAATAGGGGGGACCCCACGTCATTTATTTTAATTCTTTTTTTTTTTTTTGGGCTAAATACAAGGCTAGGCATCCTTTAGTGTCACATGAAAGGCAGGTAAGGGGAGCTTCCTCGTTCCTGTGGCGTCACACATAGCGATGTGTGCTGCCGCAGGAGCGACGAACTACATCGTTACTGCTGCAGTAACGATAATCGAGAATGGACCCCCATGTCACCGATGAGCGATTTTGCACGTTTTTGCAACGATGCAAAATCGCTCATCGGTGTCACACGCAGCAACATCGCTAATGCGGCCGGATGTGCGTCACCAATTCCGTGACCCTAACGACTCCGCATTAGCGATGTCGCAGCGTGTAAAGCCCCCTTAACAGTGAGAAATTTTTTGATACAGCAACAGTTTTGTGAAGTACCTGTGGATTCAAAATGTTTACTATACTCCTGAATAAAATCCTTGAGGGGTCCAGTTTCCAAAATGAGGTCACTTGTGGGGGGTTTCTGATGTATAGGTGCCCAAGGGGCCCTGCTAATGTGACATGGTGCGCGCAATTTACTTCAACTTTTCCAAAATTCAAATGGTGCTCCTTCCATTCCAAGCCCTCCCATTTATCCAAACAAAGGTTTTTGGCCACATGTGTGGTATCCCTGCGCTCACAAGAAATTAGATAACAACCTGTGGGGTACACGTTTTGTTGTTGCCTCTTGAAAAAGTGAAAAATGTGTCGCTAAATCAACATTTTTGTGAAAAAAATGAAAATTTCAATATGGCAACCTAAGCTTATCAAATTCTGTGAAGTATTCGTGGATTCAAAATGCTCAATATACACCTAGATTAAAGCCTTGAGGGGTCTTATTTCCAGAATGGGGTCACTTGTGGGGGACCTCCACTGCTTAGGCACCTCAGGGGTTCTCCTAATGCAACATGGCGTCCGCTATTGATTCCAGCCAATTTTGCAGTCAAATTGCACTCCTTCTCTTCTGAGCCCTGTAGTGTGCCCAAACAGTTGATTTCCACCACATACAAGATATCAACAAACTCAGGAGAAATTGCGCAATAAATTTCATGGTGATTTTTTTCCTGTTACCCTTGTGAAAAAAAAAGCTACCTGGTTGAAGTAACAATTTTGTGGTAAAATTTTATTTTTTTATTTTCATGGCTCAACGTTATAAACTTCTGTAAAGCACCTGGGGGTTCAGGGTACTCACCAAACATCAAGATAAATTCCTTGAGGGGCCTAGTTTCCAATATGGGGTCACTTGTGGTGTTTTTTTGCTGTTTACGTACCTTAGGGGTCCTCCAAATGCGACATGGTGCCCGCAATCTTTTTCAGCCAAATTTCCTTTCCAAAATTCAAATATTGCTCCTTCCGTTCCAAGCCCTCCCATTTGTCCAAACAAAGGTTTCAGACCACAAGTGAGGTATCACCGCGCTCATAAAAAAGTGGGTAACAAACATTGGGGTCACATTTTTGGAATTACCTCTTGAAAAAGTGAAAAAATTGATGCTAAAGCAACATTTTTGAGAAAAAAATGAAAATTTTCAATGTGACAACGTAACGTTATCAAAATCTGTGAAGTACCTGTGGATCCAAAATGCTCACTATACCCCTAGATAGAAGCCTTAAGGGGTCTAGTTTCCAAAATGGTGTCACTTGTAAGGGGTTTCTGCTGTTTAGGTACCTTGGCGGACATGTAAATGCAACATGGTGCCCGCAATCTATTTCAGCCAAATTTGCTTTCCAAAATTCAAATATTGCTCCTTCTGTTCCGAGCCCTCCCATTTGTCCAAACAAAGGTTTCTGACCACATGTGGGGTATCGGCGCGTTCATAAGAAAGTGGGTAACAAGTTTTGGGGTTCATTTTGTTGTGTTATTTCTTCTAAAAGTGAACAAATTTGGGGTAGAGCAACATTTTAGGTAAAATTTTATTTTTTGCTTTTTTTCATTCCACTTTGCTTTAGTTCCTGTGAAGCACCTGAAGGGTTAATAAACTTCTTGGATGTGGTTTTGAGTACTTTGAGGCGTGCTGTTTTGAGAATGGTGTCACTTTTAGGTATTTTCTGTCACTTAGGCCTCTCAAAGTCACTTCAAATGTGATGTGGTCCCTAAAAAAATGGTTTTGTGAATTTTGTTGAAAAAATGGGAAATTGCTGATGAACTTTGACCCCTTCTAACTTCCTAACCCCAAAACATTTTGTTTCAGAAATTGCGCTAATGTAAAGTAGACATGTGGGAAATGTTATTTATTAACTGTTTTGTGTGACATAACTCTCTGGGTTAAGGGCATAAAAATTAAAAGTTTGAAAATTGCAAAATTTTCAAAATTTTCATCAAATTTCCGATTTTTTCACAAATAAAAGCAAAAAATATCGTTCTAAATTTATAACTATCATGAAGTACAATATGTCACGAAAAAACAATGTCAGAATCACCGGGATCCGTTGAAGCGTTCCAGAGTTATGACCTCATAAAGTGACACTGGTCAGAATTGCAAAAAATGGCCTGGTCATTAAGTACAAAACTGGCTTCGTCCTTAAGGGGTTAAAATGATTGTGCAGTAATTACACAGGCCTCATTGAGCCTGAGATATTTTTTTACATTTTTTAAGTAATGTAGACAGTTTGTGAAATCTGGTGAAAGATCCACTTTAAAGAAGCGAACATTGGCAGGTGCCCTTGAAAACA
The DNA here is from genome assembly GCF_048569485.1 of Anomaloglossus baeobatrachus. Classification (NCBI taxonomy): domain Eukaryota; kingdom Metazoa; phylum Chordata; class Amphibia; order Anura; family Aromobatidae; genus Anomaloglossus; species Anomaloglossus baeobatrachus. The sequence continues at coordinate 192,527,749 of NC_134361.1, forward strand.
TACTACACCCACGATCAGGACTCTCAAGTCCATGATAGTGGCTAGGGAGAGATAAGCTCTGCGTCACTGAAATATGTAGGTGCTCGGAGGTAAATACAGCAAAAAACAAGGAATAACCCCGGCACACTACTACTCCCAAGAAAAGAGTCAATGGGTTTAGATATGCAAATTTTATCTTTATTGATCAAAATTAAATTGGTGGATGCGTAATATGATTCGTCCGAAAAGTCGACGTTTCGGCCTTAAGCCTTCGTCAGACCGGACATTATCATAATAATATGGTAGTATGGAGTCATATGAAGTACATTCTCAGCAAAATGCGTGTGCACTCAGCATCAGTATTATGCTGAAATAGATTCTGTGGCAATATATATGGACCGCGGGTCTGTCAGTCGTATGTTGTATATAATAAACTATGACCTTGGAAGGGGCTCGGTGGGCTCAACGACCATAGCCGATACGGTGGCACCAGGTAAATTAAATTGTCGTCTGGTAAGACAATAAGGGTACGCTACGTTTTCAGTGCTATGCGCAGGTATACTAGGATCCCGGTTGGCTCAGTAGTATGGTTATCGTCGGTATGCCATTGGTATGAACTTCTTAAATGAATAAAGCCGTGGTGGGAGAATAATAAATTCGAACCCTAATGGGGTAGCCAGGTGTGCGATATCACCGGTAGGACCGGAGGGGACTGTGGCCAAAACAATACGGTGCTGGAGCCGGGCGTGCGGTCTGTGTGAAAATCTCCTGTCCTGCGCAGGACAGGAGATTTTCACACAGACTGCACGCCCGGCTCCAGCACCGTATTGTTTTGGCCACAGTCCCCTCCGGTCCTACCGGTGATATCGCACACCTGGCTACCCCATTAGGGTTCGAATTTATTATTCTCCCACCACGGCTTTATTCATTTAAGAAGTTCATACCAATGGCATACCGACGATAACCATACTACTGAGCCAACCGGGATCCTAGTATACCTGCTCATAGCACTGAAAACGTAGCGTACCCTTATTGTCTTACCAGACGACAATTTAATTTACCTGGTGCCACCGTATCGGCTATGGTCGTTGAGCCCACCGAGCCCCTTCCAAGGTCATAGTTTATTATATACAACATACGACTGACAGACCCGCGGTCCATATATATTGCCACAGAATCTATTTCAGCATAATACTGATGCTGAGTGCACACGCATATTGCTGAGAATGTACTTCATATGACTCCATACTACCATATTATTATGATAATGTCCGGTCTGACGAAGGCTTAAGGCCGAAACGTCGACTTTTTGGACGAATCATATTACGCATCCACCAATTTAATTTTGATCAATAAAGATAAAATTTGCATATCTAAACCCATTGACTCTTTTCTTGGGAGTAGTAGTGTGCCGGGGTTATTCCTTGTTTCATGATAGTGGCTACACGTCAAGTCGTCTTCAGAAGGACTACCTTGCCCAGTTGGCAGATGTGGTCACATAACTGACTACTAAAAGCCAATATCGGTCATACCACACTAGAAACAGCTAATGTGGACTGGTTGAATAATTGCCTGTCATCTTCTTGCATCCTTATGTCAGTTGCACTATATTTCCATAATTTTAATTATTTAGGGGCTTTAACTATATTACTCACAAAAAGTTCGGGATATTTGGCTTTTGGGTGAAATTTATGGAAACCGTAAAAAGTTCACTCCACAGTGATATTTTATTATGTAAGTTGGCCATTTAAGTAAAAGCAATGAATAGGGATTTTTTCATCTCAAACAATTTATTGAAACAAAAGCCAACAACAGGGGTGGGTATAACCCCCATATGTCAATGTCTCAGTAACTTGTCGTGTGGCCTTGAGCATCAGTTACAGCTGACAACAACGCCTCCTGCTGGTCACAAGTGGATTTATTGTCTGCGGAGGCATGGGATCACACTCTTCTTGAAGGATGCCCCCCACAGGTCATTGAGGTTCTCTGGTACAGCGTTACGGCCTCTACACAGCGGCTCAGCTGATCCCATAGGTTTTCTATGGGATTCAGGTCTGGAGACAGTGCAGCCGCTCCATTTGAGGTCCCCCAGTCTCCAGTTGCCGTTCCATAATGAAGTGACCTCGATGAGCTGGAGCATTGTCCTCCATGAAGATGACATTAGGCAGGTGTTGTTCATGCAGATGCACAATGACTGGATTAATGATGATATTCCAGTAGTAGGGGCTGTCAGTGTACCATTCACAGTGTGGGGCAGTTGTGTACTTACTAGACACACCGGCCCACACTGTAACAGCACAACCACCAAAGTCTCGTCTGGTGACAGTGTAGCGCCCTGGAGAACCAGGTGCAAGCACTTTTAGGCCCCCACATTACACCAGTCCCCAAAGGGTTACATCAGCTGACCTGAAACCCTAGTCACCCCCCCCCCTCAGGGCAAGACAGGCACACCAGTGGGCGTGACCAGGCGGTTGGGACACGCCCACCTAGGGGTCTAGACAGCCCAGGGCGGAAAAACAAAGAGAAGAGTTTGTAGTTCAAGTTGAGAGGAGGTGGGCTAGAGCTAGGTGTAGCTCCAACAGATAGGGAGTTCAAGTTGAACGGTGCCAGGGTCGGAGCCCTGGTACCTTGGCTAGCTGGCAAACGGTAGCCATAGTCTGCAGGAGATGGGAAGACGGCTGCGGGGATCCAGAGTGGACTGGGACAGGGTAGTGGCCCGCCGGTGCAGCCACCGGAGAACCGACCGGAAACCATACGCACAGAAAGGGGGTACTCTGACCCTGAAGCTGGGACTGAAACCAGCGGCCTAGCTAATTAACCGATAGGTTGGGACAGGACATATAATCCTGCCCTCAAAGTCCCAAAAAGTAGACAACCACCCACAGCAAGGGTTAGTGGACACCGCCAGGGCCTGTAGATCCCATGGGTCAGCGTCAGACGGGCACGGCTCGCAAACAAAGAACCGGGAGCAGGAACCTGCGTTACACACCAGGCAGTCCCATCTATAGAAACAGTGCAGAGGAGAGAGAGTAGACTACCACACCCGGGTGAGGAAGTAAATACACCCGTCTGCGGAGGCCGGCCACCATCATTTTGGTTTACTACAGGACTTGTGTACTTCTTCTCATCGTGAGTAACATCCCCGGCCTGGCCGGGTGCGCCGGTCCCTGCACTACTAATCCTGAGCGTAAAGACACTGGGCCCCGAGGCATCCATCCCTACCCACGGATGGGTTAACAACCAGCTGCCATTACACCTCCCCGGGCCTCCCAAAGCTGCAGCGGTGGTGCCGTACCTCACCACACACCGTGGGTGGCGTCACAGACAACCTCCCTTGTAAATAAAACCCCCCCTTTTTCACTTGTGGGCGGCGGAGCGCTGCTCGAGCCCGGGTTTGGTTGCCACTCGAGCCACGGAGAAACCCCGGATCCGAGCATCACCGAGCCGCGACAACAGCAGTGGCTGATGCATAACGCTCTCCTTGACATCTCCAACATCATTGGGGGCCATGATTTCTGCTCTGCGTGAATCGACTTTCATCAGTGACCAGCACTGGTCCATCATCCAGCGTAGATGACACCTGTGCCTGATGGTGCAGTCAGGTACCTTGCAGGTAATGTAGCACGCAGACCACATTGATGTAAACTATTTTGAATGGTCTGACGTGACGCTTGGTGCCTCTTACCTCCCTTAAATGTGCCTGGAGTTGTGCCTCATTCATCATCCGGTTCTGAGGGGCATTGTTCACAAAGAAATGGTCATCAATGTGGGATGTGGCCAAAGGACGTCCACTTCTCTTTCGGAAAAGTCGAAAACATTAAGACCAACACGATCCAGCCGTAGAAAATTAAAATTTCTTTATTCTTTCCAAATTAAAATACAAGACACTTCATCACAACAGTACAGAGTATAATGTTAGATAAAATGGCAACGTGTTTCTGACCTGATCTGGACCTTATTTACTGCCTTTCGGTGACTCTTCCAGTCTCTCTGTATCTCTGTTGCAACCTGCTGGTGACACTCTAAGCTCAGTGGCCACTTCCGTCTGAGAACATCCTGCTTGAAGTCTCTCAATGGCGCGGGTACTGCTGATCAATAGTTAGGTCTCATCTAGTCTTATGATTAGGACTGTGTAATACCAATCCTAATTGAACCCCCAAATTTATTGGGCGATTCATGGATCAAACACCTGGTGTGAATTTTGCCATTAAGCTCTTTGATAGAGAACAACAAATTGTCTGGAAAGTCCTGAAACATTGAATTGTTGGACATTATTATTTATTATTATAGCGCCATTTATTCCATGGTGCTTTACAAGTGAAAGAGGGTATACGTGCAACAATCAATCATTAACAATACAAAACAGACTGGTACAGGAGGAGGGAGGACCCTGCCCGCGAGGGCTCACAGTCTACAGGGAATGGGTGAGGGTACAATAGGTAAGGACAGAGCTGGTTGCGCAGTGGTGTACTGGACTGAGGGTTATTGTAGGTTGTAGGCTTGTCGGAATAGATGGGTTTTCAGGTTCCTGTTGAAGCTTTCCACGGTAGGGGAGAGTCTGATATGCTGAGGTAGAGCGTTCCAGAGTATGGGGGATGCACGGGAGAAATCTTGTACGCGATTGTGGGAAGAGGAGATAAGAGAGGAGTAGAGAAGGAGATCTTGTGAGGATCTGAGGTTGCGTGCAGGTAGGTACCGGGAGAGTAGGTCACAGATGTAGGGAGGAGACAGGTTGTGGATGGCTTTGTAGGTCATGGTTAATGTTTTGAACTGGAGTCGTTGGGCGATGAGAAGCCAGTGAAGGGATTGGCAGAGTGGCGAGGCTGGGGAGTAGCGAGGGGAGAGGTGGATTAATTGGGCCGCAGACTTTAGGATAGATTGGAGGGGTGCGAGAGTGTTGGAAGGGAGGCCAGAGAGCAGGAGGTTGCAGTAGTCGAGGCGGGAGATGATGAGGGCATGCACTGATGTTAATGAGCATCCAAGAGTTTAGAGAAGGTCACATTAAGGGCACCTAGAAAGTTCAGAGAGCATCTTGGGATTTCAGCCAAAAACCAAATATCCCTAACTTATATATATACGATTTGTGTCCTCCAGCTTGCGGCCTCAGCAGGCGATATCCACCTATATACATAAGTGCCCGTATTAGCCTCGGTGTTGCCTCCAGTGTACACAATGCACACAATATACGGCTTTTAGTACAGGTTGCTCCTGTGCATTATCCGCAGCTGCTGTAATTTAGATGACACTGAGAGCTGCCTTTCCAGAAGCCTCACTCTAAAGTTGTTTTTTTGCTAAAGGCGAAATGATGGTGGCGAGGGTCCCCTGTGCCCCAGAACATCTGGGAGACCTGGCTGTCGCAGGCATGGATCTCTCCTGAGTTCACCCCAAATTGAGAAGCCAGGGCATCATTTGGGGATACAAAGTGTGTGATGAAAGGGAAGTGATGGAGGGGGATCTCAGCATAGCGAACTCATTAAAAAGCGTAAAATTAATTCCGATATTTTCCAGGAGCACATGACTCGCATCCAGCGGATCCCGAACTCCGTAAATGCTTAGCACGACGGTTTCCTAGCAAATGAGTAGGTGTCTGGATTATTAGCACATTCATGAGATTCAGATATCCGCATTGTGCGCTTTGAAGTCAAGAAATGTGCTAAAAACTGTCAGTCTATTATACGCATATATATACAAAGCCCGCCGTGTAATACCCAATGTAAGTAACCCTATTAAAACCAGCGCTGCGTCCTCCTCCTCCAGGAATAAATAAGAAGGTAACACAGCCTTTAATGGAACAACAGCAAAGAAATCACTTTGGCAGAAGTGCACGCGTCTTTCTTAAGGGCGTACCCGGGTTTTAATTATCTAAATGTAAATACTTAACGAATTTTACTTAGAGTAATGAGCTAGAGTGCATACTACATAAATGAGATGTTCTAATTAATCTTGTATGAACTAGTGCTTTAAAGGGATGCTGGGTGAATCCCACAAACCCTGGGCTCGTGCCAAATTGCTAATCAGCCTTTCAGTTCATACATGGCTTCCCTTAATAAGCGGAGATAACGTTCCGCGAGCATTTCAGGAAATAAATCCCCTCTTATTCCCAGCGATACGTGCGAAAAAAAAACCCCCAAAACATTTCACTTCCAAAATCCCAACTCTCGCCGCAGGCATTGGTGGATCGTCAGCTTTCTCGTGCATTCAGTTCCTATTGATTTTGAGCATTTATCTGGTAATAATATTTTTCAGCTCCTTTTCTTTACTAATGGAAAAGAATAATTTCTCATGTGCTCCGCCTGAAGGTGCATTTATCTTTACCAATAGGATTAAATTATAATTTGAAGGGGGTTTTCCAAGATTAGAAAAAGGGTATGTTCCCCCCTATCATCAGGATACTAGACCCCCCCCCACTAAAACCATGCCATTTAATGATGATTACATCCATATTCTGCTTGTAGTATTTAATTTGAAAATTGTAGAGAAATCCAACCTTGAAGTTTTAAGTGCATGGGGCGGAGACTGCACTTCCAGCACTCATGTCACTCTTCTTATGTCCCCGCCCACTTTCGGTCTTAGACTGCTAGGTCACTCTATTGTGTGGATATTACTCTCCTTAGTGCTAGAGACTGGTAGCCATCCCAGGCCCTGGATTGGTGGTCTGCACAGGAAGCATGTAGTCTCCATCAGATGACTCCAGCCGATTGCCCGGGGTCCAGCGTCAACTTCCCCTTGCACTGTGTGGCGGCTCATTTCTCCTGCAGTGACCCTTTGATACAATGTATAGTGTCAGTGTGTAGCTTGTATAACAGTGTTTAATAACTCAACGCACAGCCTTTAATGTCTAAACCACGGGCAACAAAAGTGAGTACACCCCTAAGTGACAATGGCCGAATTGTGCCCAAAGTGTCAATATGTTGTGTGGCCACTATTATTTTCCAGCACGGCCTTAACTCTCCTGGGCATGGAGATCACTAGAGCTTCACAGAAGCCGGTAGATCCTCTTCCATCCTCCATGATGACATCACGGAGCTGGTAAATGTTAAGAGACCTTGCGCTCTTCAACCTTCCGTTTGAGGAGGCCACACAGATGCTCCTTATGGTTTAGGTTTAGAGACCCTTGGCCAGTCTAGCTCTTTACCCTCAGTTTCCTTAGCGAGGCAGTGGTCGTTTGGAGGTGTGTTTGGGGTCTTTGGAATATGAAGGGAGGGGATCCTGCTCTACTCCAGTAAATCACAGAATATTTTGGCATTCATAGTTCCCTCAATGAACTGTAGCTCCCCACAGCCGGCAGCACTCATGCAGCCCCAAACCATGACACTCCCACCACCATGCCTGACTGTAGGCAGGACAGGACTTGTCTTTGTCCTCCTCACCTGGTCTCCACCACACACGCTTGACACCATCTGAACCAAATAAGTTTATCTTGGTCTCATCAGACCACAGGAAATGGTTCCAGTAATCCATATTCTTAGTCTACTTGTCATCAGCAAACTGTGTGTGGAATTTCTTGTCCATCTTTAGAAGAGGCTTCCTTCTGGGACAACAGCCATGCAGACCAATGGGATGTGCAGCGTATGGTCTGAGCACTGACAGGCGGTCCCCCTACCCCTGTAACTGCACTCATAAGTCTATTTTGAAAAGATGAGCTCTAGATATGACGCGGAGTTCGTACACTCAACTTTTCGACCATGGCGAGGCCTGTTCTGAGTGAACCTGTCTTGTTAAACCACTGTATGGTCTTGGCCACGATGCTGCAGCTCAGTCTCAGAGTGGTGACAATCTTCTTATAGCCTCAGCCATCTTTATGTAGAGCAAGAATTCTTTTTTTCAGATCTTCAGAGAATTCTTTGCCATGAGGAGCCATGTTGATCTTCCAGTGACCAGTATGAGAGAGTGTGTGAGGGATAACACCAAATGTAACACCCCTGCTCCCCATTCACACCTGACACCTTGTAACACTAATGAGTCACATGACAATGTGGGAGAGACAATAGTTAATTGGACAAATTTTGGTCATTTTTACTTAGGGGTGTACTCACGTTTGTTGCCAGCGGTTTAGACATTAATGGCTGTGTGTTGAGTTATTTAGAGGACACCAAATTTACACTGTTATACAAGCTGCAAACTGACACTGTACACTGTATCAAAGTGTCAGATCTTCAGTGTTGTCCCATGAAAAGATAGGACAAGGACGGTTGACCGTGTAATTGATACATGGGCACTGGGTTTATTACAGCCAATGTACTTTCAAGTATGGAAATCAGTCTCTTATTAGTAGTTTCCCTCGAATTTTACCTTTTTTGACTTTGCTGTTCCGGAACGAATATTAGTTTTAGCTTTTGTTGTATTTGTATAAAAGCAAATCTCCATAATCTATTGGAAGCTAGCTCCATCTAGATCTAATATCTACAAGATCTGGTATTCTCTACCTCTGCATTTACCAGATGATTAATGCACGGAGCACAAAGAACCACTATTTTGAGCTCTGTTTAACCTGAAACCACCTTTTAGCTGAATGCGCTCTGCAGCCATACACCATTGTGGTTGTGTAACCATCCATGAGTATTTACCCCTGCATTGGCTTATAAGCCAATTTTCTGTTAACCATGTCATTTCTTTATAACCCATCGCTAGAACTAATACATCCAGTGTCCAGCACACTCATTTCGAGGCTACGTTTCCATTGCTTTGTTAGATACCTGAATAAAATGTGGTACTGACACTCAGTGAGGCGTCACAGAACATTAATGGCTATGTACAACCTGCACACAGAATTGTATTCTTAGTTTGCTTCCTAAAGTAACTGTCCATTCTAAGGCTGAAAGGTGACTATATATTTCTCATGTATTCTCACGCTCACCGGCGCCCTCTGTTTTCCTCCCTCTTTCTCTCCTGCTCCCTGGTGCCCTCTGTTTTCCTCCCTCTGCCTCTTCTGCTCCCCGGTGCCCTCTGTTTTCCTCCCTCTGCCTCTTCTGCTCCCCGGTGCCCTCTGTTTTCCTCCCTCTGCCTCTTCTGCTCCCCGGTGCCCTCTGTTTTCCTCCCTCTGCCTCTTCTGCTCCCCAGTGCCCTCTGTTTTCCTCCCTCTGCCTCTTCTGCTCCCCAATGCCCTCTGTTTTCCTCCCTTTGCCTCTTCTGCTCCCCGATGCCGTCTGTTTTCCGCCCTCTGCCTCTTCTGCTCCCCGATGCCCTGCTTTCCTCCCTCTGCCTCTTCTGCTCCCCAATGCCCTCTGTTTTCCCCCCTTTGCCTCTTCTGCTCCCCGGTGCCCTCTGTTTTCCTCCCTTTGCCTCTTCTGCTACCCAGTGTCCTCTGTTTTCCTCCTTCTGCCTCTCCAGCTCCCCGGTGCCCTCTGTTTTCCTCCCTCTGCCTCTCCTGCTCCCCGATGCCCTCTGTTTTCCTCTCTCTTCCTCTTCTGCTCCTTGGTGCCGTCTGTTTTCCTCCCTTTGCCTCTTCTGCTCCCCAGTGTCCTCTGTTTTCCTCCTTCTGCCTCTCCAGCTCCCCGGTGCCCTCTGTTTTCCTCCCTCTGCCTCTCCTGCTCCCCGATGCCCTCTGTTTTCCTCTCTCTTCCTCTTCTGCTCCCTGGTGCCCTCTGTTTTCCTCCATCTGCCTCTTCTGCTCCCCGGTGCCCTCTGTTTTCCTCCCTCTGCCTCTCCTGCTCCTCGGTGCCCTCTGTTTTCCTCCTTCTGCCTCTCCAGCTCCCCAGTGCCCTCTGTTTTCCTCCCTCTGCCTCTCCTGCTCCCCGATGCCCTCTGTTTTCCTCTCTCTTCCTCTTCTGCTCCCTGGTGCCCTCTGTTTTCCTCTCTCTGCCTCTTCTGCTCCCCGGTGCCCTCTGTTTTCCTCTCTCTGCCTCTTCTGCTCCCTGGTGCCCTCTGTTTTTCTCCCTTTGCCTCTTCTGCTCCCCGGTGCCCTCAGTTTTCCTCCCTCTGCCTCTCCTGCTCCTCGGTGCCCTCTGTTTTCCTCTCTCTTCCTCTTCTGCTCCCTGGTGCCCTGTTTTCCTCCCTCTGCCTCTTCTGCTCCCCGGTGCCCTCTGTTTTCCTCCCTTTGCCTCTTCTGCTACCCAGTGTCCTCTGTTTTCCTCCTTCTGCCTCTCCAGCTCCCCGGTGCCCTCTGTTTTCCTCCCTCTGCCTCTCCTGCTCCCCGATGCCCTCTGTTTTCCTCTCTCTTCCTCTTCTGCTCCCTGGTGCCGTCTGTTTTCCTCCCTTTGCCTCTTCTGCTCCCCAGTGTCCTCTGTTTTCCTCCTTCTGCCTCTCCAGCTCCCCGGTGCCCTCTGTTTTCCTCCCTCTGCCTCTCCTGCTCCCCGATGCCCTCTGTTTTCCTCTCTCTTCCTCTTCTGCTCCCTGGTGCCCTCTGTTTTCCTCCCTCTGCCTCTTCTGCTCCCCGGTGCCCTCTGTTTTCCTCCCTCTGCCTCTCCTGCTCCTCGGTGCCCTCTGTTTTCCTCCTTCTGCCTCTCCAGCTCCCCAGTGCCCTCTGTTTTCCTCCTTCTGCCTCTCCAGCTCCCCAGTGCCCTCTGTTTTCCTCCCTCTGCCTCTCCTGCTCCCCGATGCCCTCTGTTTTCCTCTCTCTTCCTCTTCTGCTCCCTGGTGCCGTCTGTTTTCCTCCCTTTGCCTCTTCTGCTCCCCAGTGCCCTGCTTTCCTCCCTCTGCCTCTTCTGCTCCCCAATGCCCTCTGTTTTCCTCCCTTTGCCTCTTCTGCTCCCCGGTGCCCTCTGTTTTCCTCTCTCTTCCTCTTCTGCTCCCTGGTGCCCTCTGTTTTCCTCCCTCTGCCTCTTTTGCTCCTCGGTGCCCTCTGTTTTCCTCCCTCTGCCTCTCCTGCTCCCTGGTGCCCTCTGTTTTCCTCTCTCTTCCTCTTCTGCTCCCTGGTGCCCTCTGTTTTCCTCCCTCTGCCTCTTTTGCTCCTCGGTGCCCTCTGTTTTCCTCCCTCTGCCTCTTCTGCTCCCCGGTGCCCTGTTTTCCTCCCTCTGCCTCTTCTGCTCCCCGGTGCCCTCTGTTTTCCTCTCTCTTCCTCTTCTGCTCCCCAGTGCCCTCTGTTTTCCTCCCTCTGCCTCTTCTGCTCCCCGGTGCCCTCTGTTTTCCTCCCTCTGCCTCTTCTGCTCCCCGGTGCCCTCTGTTTTCCTCCCTGTGCCTCTTCTGCTCCCCGGTGCCCTCTGTTTTCGTCCCTCTGCCTCTCCTGCTCCCCGGTGCCCTCTGTTTTCCTCCGTCTGCCTCTTCTGCTCCCCGGTGCCCTCTGTTTTCCTCCCTCTGCCTCTTCTGCTCCCCGGTGCCCTCTGTTTTCCTCCCTCTGCCTCTTCTGCTCCCCGGTGCCCTCTGTTTTCCTCACTCTGCCTCTTCTGCTCCCCGGTGCCCTCTGTTTTCGTCCCTCTGCCTCTCCTGCTCCCCGGTGCCCTCTGTTTTCCTCCGTCTGCCTCTTCTGCTCCCTGGTGCCCTCTGTTTTCCTCCCTCTGCCTCTTCTGCTCCCCGGTGCCCTCTGTTTTCCTCCCTCTGCCTCTCCTGCTCCTCGGTGCCCTCTGTTTTCCTCCTTCTGCCTCTCCAGCTCCCCAGTGCCCTCTGTTTTCCTCCTTCTGCCTCTCCAGCTCCCCAGTGCCCTCTGTTTTCCTCCCTCTGCCTCTCCTGCTCCCCGATGCCCTCTGTTTTCCTCTCTCTTCCTCTTCTGCTCCCTGGTGCCGTCTGTTTTCCTCCCTTTGCCTCTTCTGCTCCCCAGTGCCCTGCTTTCCACCCTCTGCCTCTTCTGCTCCCCAATGCCCTCTGTTTTCCTCCCTTTGCCTCTTCTGCTCCCCGGTGCCCTCTGTTTTCCTCTCTCTTCCTCTTCTGCTCCCCGGTGCCCTCTGTTTTCCTCCCTCTGCCTCTTTTGCTCCTCGGTGCCCTCTGTTTTCCTCCCTCTGCCTCTTCTGCTCCCCGGTGCCCTGTTTTCCTCCCTCTGCCTCTTCTGCTCCCCGGTGCCCTCTGTTTTCCTCTCTCTTCCTCTTCTGCTCCCCAGTGCCCTCTGTTTTCCTCCCTCTGCCTCTTCTGCTCCCCGGTGCCCTCTGTTTTCCTCCCTCTGCCTCTTCTGCTCCCCGGTGCCCTCTGTTTTCCTCCCTGTGCCTCTTCTGCTCCCCGGTGCCCTCTGTTTTCGTCCCTCTGCCTCTCCTGCTCCCCGGTGCCCTCTGTTTTCCTCCGTCTGCCTCTTCTGCTCCCCGGTGCCCTCTGTTTTCCTCCCTCTGCCTCTTCTGCTCCCCGGTGCCCTCTGTTTTCCTCCCTCTGCCTCTTCTGCTCCCCGGTGCCCTCTGTTTTCCTCACTCTGCCTCTTCTGCTCCCCGGTGCCCTTTGTTTTCCTCCCTCTGCCTCTCCTGCTCCTCGGTGCCCTCTGTTTTCCTCTCTCTGCCTCTTCTACTCCCCGGTGCCCTCTGTTTTGTTTTCCTCTTTCTGCCTCTTCTGCTCCCCGGTGCCCTCTGTTTTCCTCTCTCTGCCTCTTCTGCTCCCTGGTGCCCTCTGTTTTCCTCTCTCTGCCTCTTCTGCTCCCCGGTGCCCTCTGGTTTCCTCCCTCTGCCTCTTCTGCTCCCCGGTGCCCTCTGTTTTGTTTTCCTCTTTCTGCCTCTTCTGCTCCCCGGTGCCCTCTGTTTTCTTCTCTCTGCCTCTTCTGCTCCCTGGTGCCCTCTGTTTTCCTCTCTCTGCCTCTTCTGCTCCCCGGTGCCCTCTGTTTTCCTCCCTCTGCCTCTTCTGCTCCCCGGTGCCCTCTGTTTTGTTTTCCTCTTTCTGCCTCTTCTGCTCCCCGGTGCCCTCTGTTTTCCTCTCTCTGCCTCTTCTGCTCCCTGGTGCCCTCTGTTTTCCGCTCTCTGCCTCTTCTGCTCCCCGGTGCCCTCTGTTTTCCTCCCTCTGCCTCTTCTGCTCCCCGGTGCCCTCTGTTTTCCTCTCTCTGCCTCTTCTGCTCCCTGGTGCCCTCTGTTTTCCTCTCTCTGCCTCTTCTGCTCCCTGGTGCCCTCTGTTTTCCTCCCTCTGCCTCTCCTGCTCCCCGGTGCCCTCTGTTTTGTTTTCCTCTCTCTGCCTCTTCTGCTCCCCGGTGCCCTCTGTTTTCCTCTCTCTGCCTCTTCTGCTCCCTGGTGCCCTCTGTTTTCCTCCCTCTGCCTCTTCTGCTCCCCGGTGCCCTCTGTTTTCCTCCCTCTGCCTCTTCTGCTCCCCGGTGCCCTCTGTTTTCCTCTCTCTGCCTCTTCTGCTCCCCGGTGCCCTCTGTTTTCCTCTCTCTGCCTCTTCTGCTCCCCGGTGCCCTCTGTTTTCCTCCCTCTGCCTCTTCTGCTCCCCGGTGCCCTCTGTTTTCCTCCCTCTGCCTCTTCTGCTCCCCGGAGCCCTCTGTTTTCCTCCCTCTGCCTCTTCTGCTCCCCGGTGCCCTCTGTTTTCCTCCCTCTGCCTCTTCTGCTCCCCGGAGCCCTCTGTTTTCCTCCCTCTGCCTCTTCTGCTCCCCAGTGCCCTCTGTTTTCCTCCCTCTGCCTCTTCTGCTCCCCGGTGCCCTCTGTTTTCCTCCCTCTGCCTCACTTGGATCAGCAGTGTGGTATGTCATGATGCATCCTTGTTTGTAATCTTACATTATTGTTACTTTTACATTTTTTCTAGGCATGCAACGAATTCACTACCCATGTGATGAATCTCCTGAGAGAGCAAAGCCGGACGCGTCCCATCTCCCCCAAAGAAATTGAAAGGATGGTGGGCATTATCCACAGGAAGTTCAGCTCCATCCAAATGCAACTGAAACAAAGCACGTGTGAAGCTGTCATGATCCTGAGGTCGAGGTTCCTTGATGCCAGGTCAGTGCCGGGTTGTCATTGTCACTTTTGCTGAGAAAAGGAAATAATCGAGACAAAAATAAATGGCTGAAAATTCATTTTTTTTCATTGTAATTTTGACTCCAAATTCTCAAGAGTCTTTATGTTCTACTTTATGTTCTACTATTTCCAGAACACAATGTGGCACCAAGACTGCGCGGAGGTAGCCAAAACGGCAAACTGCTAGCCATTCGATTATCACATCACTGATCACAGGCCGACTAAGTGTCAGGGAAACTCCAGAGCTCAAAATGCACCAATTTATCACATAGACTTCCACACTTGAGTAAATAACATAAAAATTACACAGAAAATGTTCCGGCTGTGTGAATTGCTTAACTTAGCAAGCGAAGCGTAACACGGAAAGTTACTTGGAAGCATCGCGTTAACTCTTTCCAACACCCATTATCGGCGGGTAGTAAATGGTACTCGTGCTGACGGATAGGAATGGAAGTAGAACGGAGAATATGAGAGCAATGAGATCCTAGCAGCCTGAGGCAGGCAGTTTGCCGAATGCCTTATGGCACAGTAGCCCCGAGGCCTGCACATTTCAAGGCTTCCCACAGGGAGGTTGTCTGAATCCTATGAAACATGTATAACTGCCTGAGTGTGAACCCATCTGTGCTGGGAACTATATCCGGCAATCCTCGGATGGTTACATCAAGGCCGAAACACAAAAAGGAGAAGAAAAGTCCTTAGGACAAGGTGAAAGTCAAGACAACAGCACCACGTATGGGCAGTAAGGCGTAAAGAAAAGCGAGTGTCCACCACATTGCCTCAGGAACAACCCCCCCTATATAGACCTATAAAAAGGGTCGTCCAGTTCAGAATGGTTTAAAGGGAATCAGTCACCTGTTTTTTACCATGTAATTCAAGAACAGAATAATGTACTGGGCTGTGATTTGCTGTTTCAATACAATCAATGTTTTATCAGAAGGAGATTATCACTTCAGGACAACTGGTCTGTGCCTCCTATCCAGCCACACTTCCAGAACTGATTAGCAGCTCTCTGTCACTATACAATGCACACAGAAAGCTGTGATGTGGGTGGAGTTATACAAAGCTCAACAACAGAGCTCTACTAGATCTACAGCAGAGAGAACAGTGATTCTATGACAACTGCTGCACCCAGTAAACTAAGTGATATATCAATGGAATCAGGCTCTCTGTGTGTGCTTGGGGTTATACAAAGCTCAACAACTGAGCTCTACTAGATCTACAGCAGAGAGAACAGTGATTCGATCACAACTGCTGCACCCAGTAAACTAAGTGATATATCAGTGGAATCAGGCTCTCTGTGTGTGCTTGGGATTATACAAAGCTCAACAACTGAGCTCTACTAGATCTACAGCAGAGAAAACTGTGATTGTACCACAACTGCTGCACCCAGTAAACTAAGTGATACATCAATGGAATCAGGGTCTCTGTCTGTACTGGGGGATATACAAAGCTCAACAACTGAGCTCTGTTAGATCTACAGCAGAGAAAACTGTGATTGTACCACAACTGCTGCACCCAGTAAACTAAGTGATACATCAATGGAATCAGGGTCTCTGTCTGTACTGGGGGATATACAAAGCTCAACAACTGAGCTCTGCTAGATCTACAGCATAGAAAACTGATAGTCTACTGGGTGCTGGAATGGTGATACAGTCAGTTTTCTCTGTTGTAGATCTAGCAGAGTTCGGTTGTTTAGCTTTGTATAACCCCGAGCACACACAGAGAGCCTGATTCCATTGATGTATCACTTAGTTACTGGGTGCAGGTGAAACAAAGTGATACATCAATGGAATCAGGCTCTCTGAGTGTGCTCGGGGTTATACAAAGCTCAACAACTGAGCTCTCCTAGATCAACAGCAGAGAAATCTAATTGTATCACCATTCCTACATCCAGTAAACAAAGTGATACATCAATGGAATCAGGCTCACTGTGTGTGCCCGGGGTTATACAAAGCTCAACAACTGAGCTCTGCTAGATCTACAGCAGAGAGAACTGTGATTCTATCACAACTGCTGCACCCAGTAAATTAAGGGATACATCAATGGAATCAGGCTCTCTCTCCCTACATCATACTGCTCTCAGATTACAAAGCAAAAATTTGCTGATAGATTCTCTTTAAAGTAATAAACAAAATTGACCTTAATTGGCTGAGAGGAACTAAAAAAAAAGACATAACTCTCCCATTGTACTGTCAGAATGAGCTCACTGACAGATTCTCAGTTAACCCAGTTTGTAATCAGGAATAGGCAGCGCAACATAGGCCATAGACAGTGCAAAATAGACTATGGATGGAAAACGGTGCAACATTTTTAATGAAACCCAATTACAACAGTGATTTATTTAGCCAAAAATACATGTAGGTGGGAAAGAAAACAAATTGTCTAGAATTCCTTTAAATGCTACATATATGGCCAGCTTTACGTAAAGTCGTCCTGATCCCAGCCCTTCCTGCACATTATGAGAATAGGGTTATTTTGGCTTTCTATAGGCACAACTTTACACTTGGAAATCCATAGATCTTGGAGAACATAATGTTGCCATCTTGAATTCTTTTATTATTATTTATTTATTATTATTATTATTATTATTATTAATAATAATAATAATAATAATAATGGCCTCCAGCTCGATCTCCAGCCTTCTTCTAGTAGATAATAATGAATTTATTTCTACAAAAGTGCCCAGAAGTTTCCAGCGTACCCTAGATACTGTGAGCCCCGGGTACTCGTTGCTCACGTCATCCTCTTAATCCTTCTGTTTTTGTCCCCCCCCACAGGAGAAAAAGACGTAACTTCAGTAAACAGGCAACAGAGATCCTAAATGAGTATTTCTACTCCCACCTCAGCAACCCTTACCCAAGCGAGGAAGCCAAAGAGGAGCTGGCAAAGAAGTGCAGTATCACAGTGTCACAGGTGAGATACTCGCAGGGTCTTCAGCCTTCACAACACAGGAGCGGATCTGAAATATTTGCCCCTTTTTAGGGGGAGAAGAACGATATGCATCTATTTAAAAAGCAAATTTGTCCTTTTTTTGGAGGGGAGGAACGACATGCATCTATTTAAAAAGCAAATTTGTCCTTTTTTTTGGAGGGGAGGAACGACATGCATCTATTTAAAAAGCAAATTTGTCCGTTTTTTGGAGAAGAGGAACGATCTGCATCTATTTAAAAAGCAAATGTGTCCTTTCTTTGGAGGGGAGGAATGATAGGCATCTATTTAAAAAGCATATTTGTCCCTTTTTTTGGGGGGAGGCACGATATCCATCTATTTAAAAAGCAAGTGTGTCCCTTTTTTGGGGGGGAGGAATGATCTGCATTTATTTAAAAAGCAAATGTGTCCCTTTTTTGAGGGGAGAAACGATATGGATCTATTTAAAAAGCAAATTTGTCCTTTTTTTGGAGGGGGAGGAACGATATGCATCTGTTTTAAAAGCAAATGTATCCTTTTTTTGGGGGGGAGGAACGATATGCAGCTATTTAAAAAAAAAAACTGTGTCCTTTTTTTGGAGGGGAGGAACGATATGCATCTATTTAAAAAGCAAATTTATCCTTTTTTGGGGGGGAGGAATGATATGCATTTATTTAAAAAGCAAATGTGTCCCTTTTTTGGGGGTGGAGGAACGATATCCATCTATTTAAAAAGCAAATGTGTCCCTTTTTTGTGGGGGAGGAATGATCTGCATCTATTTAAAAAGCAAATGTGTCCTTTTTTGGGGGGAGAAACGATATGCATCTATTTAAAAAGCAAATTTGTCCATTTTTTTGGAGGGGAGGAACGATATGCATCTATTTAAAAAGCAAATTTGTCCTTTTTTTGGAGGGAAGGAACAATATGCGTTTATTTAAAAAGCAAATTTGTCCTTTTTTGCAGGGAAGGAACGATATGCATCTATTTAAAAAGCAAATTTGTCCTTTTTTTGGGGGAAGGAACGATATGCATCTATTTAAAAAGCAAATTTGTCCCTTTTTTGTGGGGGAGGAATGATCTGCATCTATTTAAAAAGCAAATGTGTCCTTTTTTGGGGGGAGAAACGATATGCATCTATTTAAAAAGCAAATTTGTCCATTTTTTTGGAGGGGAGGAACGATATGCATCTATTTAAAAAGCAAATTTGTCCTTTTTTTGGAGGGAAGGAACAATATGCGTTTATTTAAAAAGCAAATTTGTCCTTTTTTGCAGGGAAGGAACGATATGCATCTATTTAAAAAGCAAATTTGTCCTTTTTTTGGGGGAAGGAACGATATGCATCTATTTAAAAAGCAAATTTGTCCTTTTTTTGGGGGGGAGGAACGATATGCATCTATTTAAAAAGCAAATTTGTCCTTTTTTTGGGGGGAGGAACGATATTCATTTATTTAAAAAGCAAATTATCCTTTTTTGGGGGGAGGAACGATATGCATCTATTTAAAAAGCAAATTTATCCTTTTTTGGGGGGGAAGGAACGATATGCATCTATTTAAAAAGCAAATTTGTCCTTTTTGGGGGGGAAGGAACGATATGCATCTATTTAAAAAGCAAAAAAAAAAAAACCTGAGTGTTGGTGTTAAGGAAAGTGTGATTCATTAATTACAACTAATTGCAATCAGTATAATTTGGTGTAATTAATGCATTACGAGTAATTAGAAATACTATACCCCTGTGCATTAGGCATTTAATTGGGTTAAAACAATAGAATTCTTCCTGCCTGTCGTTCGAGCCATTGTTCCGCTCCCATTACAGAGGTGGCCATTTACAATCTAGCCATGCTACACTACTGCAAATCCAAAGGACACAGATATTTCTAAATGCCACAGGACCCAGCCTTGCCATGGGTCTCTGCCAGTGCGTGCCCCTCTGTCTGTGGGCCCTGTCACGTCTCATATGTCAAATATGACATTTCCAGGAGTGTGTCTGGCATATGCCAGATTTCTACAGGCCAACGAGGCTGCTCATTTCCAAATCCCACTTTGAGGGGTCTATTCATGAGACTCGATTTTTTTTTTTTTGCATCATTTTAACCCAAGGAGTTTTTCCTTCATGGATTATAAGTATGTGTTGAAATGACACATTGGGTTATACTGACACAATGACAATATTTCTCCCTGAGCTAAACAGGCTGAGATTTTATAACATTAACATATTCATGGAGCTCCGGCTCGGTGTACGGATCGTGTATTCACAAATGATCTCCCAAAACGAGAATAACCAGGACTGTGGTAAAGAGAGACTTACATACAGGAATACACAGAAATCTGCTCTTTAGAATATATATCTATCTCACATACATATGTTGAGGTTTAGGCTTTGTTTACACATGAAATGTGTGCATTCACAGCATACCTCACTTTATGGCACCTTAGGTTTAGGCTTTGTTCACACGTGGCATTTTTGCAGCATATGTTTATTTTCATTTTTTAAATATGAAAATTAATATTTTATTCCCTCTCGATCTTTCTCCCCCTCTTGATCTTTCTACCCCTCTCAATCTCTCTCCCGCTCGATCTCTCTCTGTCTCTCCCTCTCAATATCTCTCCCCCTCTCAATCTCTCCCCCTCTCGAGCATCCCCTCTCAATTTCTCTTGATCTCTCTTTCACTCAATCTCTCGATTTTCTCTCGCTCGCTTGCTCGAACTCTCTCCAGCTCGATCTCTCTCTCCCTCTCCCTCTCAATATCTCTCCCCCTCTCAATCTCTCCCTCTCAATTTCTCTCGATCTTTTTCTCACTCAATCTCTCGATCTCTCTCTAGATCTCGCTCGATCTCTCTTGCTCGATCGCTCGCTCGATCTCTCTCGATCTCTCTCTCGCTCGATCTCACTCGGTCGATCTCACTCGGTCGGTCTCGCTCTCTCAAATTAAACAAAAAACTTGTAATTTTTCACTTTATCCACTAGACCCAATACTAGACTCACACTTCCTGTTCTCTAAAAAAGACCTTTTCGTTAGTTTCATTATCAACACAGGTAGGATCCGCAACACCTCTATATCAAATAGGTAGCACAGTATCCACCAATCACAAAACGTGATGTCAGGGCTGCTCAGATAACGCTTTTGTACAAAGAGTTCGGGCCTGAGTCAGTATGTTGCTGCTGATGTCCATGTGAAGAACAGGAAGTAGGAATCTAATATTGAGCTTAGTGACTGGTATGAAAATTACAAGATTATTATTATTGCCGTATTATATTATTATTAACCATATTAGTACTATTAATATTATTATATTTTTTTTATAATAAAATTATTATTGATAATAATAATAATGTTATTAAAATATAATAATAATAATAATAATAATTTAAATCAAATTTAAAATCTAATTTAAACCCATCAGCTATGCCTCTTGAAATAGTACCAGGAAGATTATCTCAAGCAAACAGCAATTTTTTTTTATCATTTAATATAGTGATATAAAAAAAATCAACCCCCCCAAACATTTAGCTGGCAGATCAGGCTACCAACAAATTAGCTCTGAGAAAAGGACAGAAAATGGCCAGAAGGACTTCATCGTCTACTGCTGAACTTATTCTTGTCTTTAAGGGGACTTGAAAAATACGACTGCTCTCTTTCAGAAACAGCGCCACCCCTGTCAATAGGTCGTGTCGGATATTGCAGCTCAACCTCTGTCGTGAATGAGTATCGGTTGCAATATCCGGTGCAGCCTATAGACAGGTGATAATAGAAAGCATCCATGTTTTTCTACCCCTTTAATTCTATACCAGGACTCCCGGCAGAGAAATTCTGGGTGGACTTTCATGTGATTATTGGAATCGGTGTCTGCGAGGAGGGACAGTGCTGCTGTTTTATATAAAATGTCAGACGTGACCCTCGCAGCCGGCTCCAGCCACGGCGTAAATCCTAAGCCAAGTGCCGCGCCGGTGTGCCGCCCCTGGTGCCCGTAAGGGTTTTCCTAAGAACAGGTGCATGACAGTCGTCTCATTAAAACCTCTCCAGTGAAAGAAATAAAGCGGCTTTCTCCTACATAAACCACATTGCAGCGCTGCAGAGAGATGAAGCATTTACCTAATAATTTATAGAGGGTTTTTTTTTTTCGTGCCATGTTCACGCTGCAATTAGCTTGATAAATAAGCAAAACAAAACCCTTCCTAAACGAATCCGCAATTAGAAGCGATTCATTAATTGACTTTAGGCGACGGCGGGAGAAAGAGAAGAAGATGCTTATTCTTATATCATGCAAACATTTTTTTTATTTTTTTTTTTCCTAAGCGTGCAAGAAAGGGACGGGGGGGGGGGACAGGGGGGGGGGGGCGACAGCCAGCCGGCAGCATTGTTTGGCAAGGGATTCTGGGATGTTGGCTTCAAGCGAGGAGATCTTCTGCTGCCATTTAACCTTTGCAGTGCCAGATCAGAAGACGTATAGTCTCTGCCTCATAACAGGAGTCGGTAAACGAGTAAATGCAATTAGATCACCGGCCTCATTAAAAAAAAAGGAAAAGGCCCGGCAGATAAATGTGCTTAATTATTGGTAAACCCGTATACTGTAGATGATAAATGTGCTGCGCTGGGGATTATGGAGAACCTGGGCTCCATGTAGCTAGTTTACATCCTCTTCAATGCAGTTCTCTGGATTTAGGTCAGTTTGGTTTTATTATTAAGGATCTTGTTAAGATTTCGGGTTCTTTTTTTAAGTTGTCCTCTTTATTAACTAGTGACAGTAAGGGTGCGTGCAGACAGAGGCTTTTTGCTGTGTTTTCGGAGCAGAAACTCATCAAAACTTGGAGGAGACAATCACCAGAATTCTGGCTCGACCCCCCCCCAAAATTGTCTTTCATGATTTGCACCATTTAATTATAATGGGTTTTGTCTAATGTGCAACACTGCTCATCAACAATATGTGCCACAATTTTGTCCCAAATTTCTTGCACTAGTTAGGACAACAAATAGGTGGTGTAGGCTAAGCCTAAAGATGCTTCCAACTCACCAAAGAGTAAAAAAAAAAATGTAAAAATCAGGCGCATTTTAAGACCGTCCAGTCTAATGGTCCATTTACACTGGTGGCCATTCACCTAACGAACAAGGGGAATTTATTTTTAAGCTTGGTTAAAAAAAAACAAAAAACACTACCAAGCTCGGGTGCTCAGTACTCGTAACTAGTGATGAGCGGGCACTACCATGCTCGGGTGCTCAGTACTCGTAACTAGTGATGAGCGGGCACTACCATGCTCGGGTGCTCTGTACTCGTAACTAGTGATGAGCGGGCACTACCATGCTCGGGTGCTCTGTACTCGTAACTAGTGATGAGCGGGCACTACCATGCTCGGGTGCTCAGTACTCGTAACTAGTGATGAGCGGGCACTACCATGCTCGGGTGCTCTGTACTCGTAACTAGTGATGAGCGGGCACTACTATGCTCGGGTGCTCAGTACTCGTAACTAGTGATGAGCGGGCACTACCATGCTCGGGTGCTCAGTACTCGTAACTAGTGATTAGCGGGCACTACCATGCTCGGGTGCTTTGTACTCGTAACTAGTGATGAGCGGGCACTACCATGCTCGGGTGCTCTGTACACGTAACTAGTGATGAGCGGGCACTACCATGCTCGGGTGCTCAGTACTCGTAACTAGTGATGAGCGGGCACTACCATGCTCGGGTGCTCTGTACTCGTAACTAGTGATGAGCGGGCACTACCATGTTCAGGTGCTTAGTACTCGTAACTAGTGATGAGCAGGCACTACCATGCTCGGGTGCTTGGTACTCGTAACTAGTGATGAGCGAGCACTACCATGCTCGGGTGCTCAGTACTCGTAACTAGTGATGAGCGAGCACTACCATGCTCGGGTGCTCAGTACTCGTAACTAGTGATGAGTGGGCACTACCATGCTCGGGTGCTCAGTACTCGTAACTAGTGATGAGCGAGTACCTCCATGCTCGGGTGCTTGTAACTAGTGATAAGCGGGCACTACCATGCTCTCTAGCATGATAGTGCTCCCTCATTTCTAGTTACGAGTACTGAGCACCGGAACATGGCAGTACTCGCTCATCACTAGTTACGAGTATCAAGCACCCAAGCATGGTAGTATCAAAGAAATCTGCTTCTTTCTCCTCCTGGACTGATTCATTCTCAAAATTCCCAATTCCTGCGTTTCAGTGAATAATGTTCCCCATTGCTGAGATCAAAGAGTTGGTGCTTATAAAGTTCTATGGAGAACAGTAACTTAGGTTTCAGGAGAACTTGCAGCAGAATGTGTGTGTCTCCGCCTTCAACGCCTCCCTCTTCCATAGACTCTTATGAGCACCAAGTGCCATCTCCTATCTCACTAATGTGAACATCTATCTTCACCAAATACAGATTTTTACCCATGAATTGAGAGTGAAAGATCAATCCAGGAAGAGAAAGAAGCAGATTTCTCTGATAATATATTACAAAGTTGCTTATTTTTATCTATACTATTTATAAAATAAAGAGTCATCGTCCTTTTAATTTTTAAGGACAGACTGGGAGGTATAATATCCAAATCGTGACCTAGAGGGAATGTCATCTGAGCACTGAGATTAACAGAAACTGGTCTTTTTTTTTCCTTTTTTTTTGCTACACTCTGGAAATGTAAAACAGGCAGCAATGTAAATACTTGTCGTTGTGATTTTTGCCGACGTCCTAACCAGTCGCCGATACTAACCGGTACTTTCCATGCAAGTTAAAACATAACGTATGAGAGGGTCTCTTTTCACTGCTTCCAATTAAACCTTGCTCGTTAGTTTAACCTCAAGGTAATGCCATCAAACAATGCATGTCAGGGAAACACTGCCCACAGTGGCAGTCATTAATTTTAATTGCCTTGATATTAAAGATTAAGAAGCATTGAAGAAGCTGGGATGGATTCCTATACCACGTCAAGACTATCCAGCACCCCGAGGCCTCCCAAGGCTCCGAAGATATTAAAATGTAACGGGAATGAGGGTGGGGGGGTCAGGGGTTGAAGGGCGGGAGTGGATACAAGAAAGCCTTTATTAGACGTGGCTATTGTTGAGACTGGCGAATTGTCCCTCGTCTGCATACGCCAGAGATTTGCTCACTTCTAAAGCTGTTAATAAAGCAGTAATTTGATTTTTTTTTTTTTTTTTTTACAATAATTATCCACCCGCCTTCATTAATGTATTATTGCCCTGCTGGCTGGCAGGTTAATGGTAAGCAGAATGTATAAAATGTACCGCCAAGTATCGACTGGGGAAAACGCTACGAATGAGGGATGAACTCGGGGTCACAATGAAAAGTCTGCCGCTGTAAAAATATGAATCCTGCGTTTTGTAAAAAGAGGTTTTACACAATTACCAAATGCCCCAAAGTTATATACGTTGGGAATGGAACTAAAGGGGCTCATGCACACAACCTAATTATGGCTCGTACCTCTATTAGGCCCTTGTGTGCATCCATACAGAGGTCTTTATACGAAGGCAGACATGGATTTCTCCTCTATAAGTAGGAGAAAAAAAGAAAATTGTGCCTTGTACATGTCATAATCTAGAGACAATGGTATATATTCAACAATATTGGCTAATTTTTAGACAATGCAAACTTAAGGCTCATATACAGATTAGACTACAGAGGTCTTTATACATAGGCAGACAAGTAGGAGAAAAAAATTGTGCCATGTACATATCATAATCTAGAGACAATGGCACATATTTATCAATATTGGCTAATTTTTAGACAATGCAAACTTAAGGTCCTTATACACATCAGACTACAGAGGTCTTTATACACAGGCAGACATGGATTTTTCTCTTTAAGTAGGAGAAAAAAAGAAAACTGTGCCATGTACATGTCATAATCTAGAGTCAGTGGGACATATTTATCAATGTTGGCTAATTTTTAGACGATGCAAATTTAGGGCCCTTATACACTTTAGATTACAGAGGTCTTTATGCACAGCCAGAAATGGATTTATCCTCTAAGTGGGAGAAAAAAGAAAATTGTGCCATGTACATGTCATTATCTAAAGATAATAGGACATATTTATCAACATTGGCTAATTTTTAGACTATGGAAACTTAAGGCCCTTATACACATTAGACTACAGAGGTCTCTATGCACAGGCAGACAAGTAGGAGAAAAAAGAAAATTGTGCCATGTACATGTCATAATCTAGAGACAATGGGACATATTTATCAATATTGGCTAATTTTTAGACAATGCAAATTTAAGGCCCTTATACACTTTAGACTATAAAGGACTTCATACACAGGCAGACAAGTAGGAGAAAAAATTTGTGCCATGTACATGTCGTAATCTAGAGACAATGTGACATATTTATCAACGTTGGCTAATTTTTAGACAATGCAAACTTAAGGCTCTTATACACATTAGACTACAGAGGTCTTTATACACAGGCAGACATGTATTTCTCCTCTTTTAAGTAGGAGAAAAAAGAAAACTGAACCATGTACATGTCGTAATCTAGTGACAATCGGGCAGATTTATCAACATTGGCTAATTTTTAGACGATGCAAATTTAGGGCCCTTATACACATTAGACTACAGAGGTCATGGATTTCTCCCCTTTAAGCAGGAGAAAAAAGAAAACTGTGCCATGTACATGTCATAATCTAGAGTCAGTGGGACATATTTATCAATGTTGGCTAATTTTTAGACGATGCAAATTTAGGGCCCTTATACACTTTAGATTACAGAGGTCTTTATACACAGCCAGAAATGGATTTATCCTCTAAGTGGGAGAAAAAAGAAAATTGTGCCATGTACATGTCATTATCTAAAGATAATAGGACATATTTATCAACATTGGCTAATTTTTAAACTATGCAAACTTAAGGCCCTTATACACATTAGACTACAGAGGTCTTTATGCATAGTCAGACAACTAGGAGAAAAAAGAAAATTGTGCCATGTACATGTCGTAAAATGTAGAGACAATGGGGCATATTTCTAAATACTGGCTAATTTTTAGACAATGCAAACTTAAGGCCCTTATACACATTAGACTACAGAGGTCTTTATGCATAGTCAGACAACTAGGAGAAAAAAGAAAATTGTGCCATGTACATGTCGTAAAATGTAGAGACAATGGGGCATATTTCTAAATACTGGCTAATTTTTAGACAATGCAAACTTAAGGCCCTTATACACATTAGACTACAGAGGTCTTGCAGACATGGATTTCTCCTCTTTAAGCAGGAGAAAAAAGAAAACTGTGCCATGTACATGTCGTAATCTAGAGTCAGTGGGACATATTTATCAATGTTGGCTAATTTTTAGACGATGCAAATTTAGGGCCCTTATACACTTTAGACTACAAAGGACTTCATACACAGGTAGACAAGTAGGAGACAACATTTGTGCCATGTACATGTCCTAATCTAGAGACAATGTGACATTTATCAACGTTGGCTAATTTTTAGACAATGCAAACTTAAGGCCCTTATACACATCAGACTACAGAGGTCTTTATACACACGCAGACATGGATTTCTCCTCTTTAAGCAAGAAAAAAAAGAAATTGTGTCATGTATATTTCAGAATCTAGAGACAATGGGACATATTTGTGAATATTGGCTAATTTTTAGACAATGCAAACTTAAGGCCCTTATACACATTAGACTACAGAGGTCTTGCAGACATGGATTTTTCCTCTTTTAAGTAGGAGAAAAAAGAAAACTGAACCATGTACATGTCGTAAGCTAGTGACAATCGGGCAGATTTATCAACATTGGCTAATTTTTAGACAATGCAAATTTAGGTCCCTTATACACATTAGACTACAGAGGTCTTTATACACAGGCAGACAAGTAGGAGAAAAATAAATAATTTGTGCCATGTACATGTAATAATCTAGAGACAAGGGGACATATTTATCAACATTGACTAATTTTT
Source organism: Anomaloglossus baeobatrachus (assembly GCF_048569485.1). NCBI lineage: Eukaryota > Metazoa > Chordata > Amphibia > Anura > Aromobatidae > Anomaloglossus > Anomaloglossus baeobatrachus. The sequence goes on from NC_134361.1 coordinate 192,554,333, forward strand.
AGACAATGCAAACTTAAGGCTCTTATACATATTAGACTACAGAGGTCTTTATACACAGGCAGACATGGATTTCTCCTCTTTAAGCAGGAGAAAAAAGAAAATAGTGCCATGTACGTGTCATAATCTAGAGACAATGGGGCAGATTTTTCAACGGAGGATAATTTTTGGACGATGCAAACTTATACAAATTTGACTAAGATTGCCAGAACTGATAGGTTTCTGCCGACAGTCTAACATCTATGGTAGGGTCTGTTCTAAAATAGAAGAGAAGAAATGTGATCTATCCTTTCAAATTTCGGGTTATCGATACTTTTGTTCTCTGGCGGTGGCTTATCTCTAGATAATTCAGGCAGTAACTCTTTCAAAGAAAACATGGGAGAGCTTGGCCGAGCAAGCGGTCCTGTGTATGGAGGAGTCGGGCAAGATATCTGCCGGCTAAATGTATCAAAATTATATGGAGGACTTTAAATTAAACAGTCTTAAAATCTCTGCCAGATGTATCATAGTGCTAAAAATGTGCCAGAAATTTGCTTTACGATTTTGACACATTTTTTGGCACATTGAGGTGCATCTGAGATAACACCCTTTAGACTAAAGGCCGCTTTACACGCTACGACATCGCTAGCAATTGCAAACCGCCCCCGTCGTTCTAAAGATATGTGGTGATCGCTGCCGTAGCGAACATTATCGCTATGGCAGCGTCACACGCACTTACCTGGTCAGCGACGTGGCTGTGACCGGCGATCCGCCTCCTTTCTAAGGGGGCGGTTCGTTCAGCCTCACAGCGACGTCACAGCAGCGTCACTGAACCGCCACCCAATAGAAAACGAGGGGAGGAGATGAGCGGCCGGAACATCCCGCCCACCTCCTTCCGTCCTCCTTTTCCGGTGGACGCAGGTAAGGAGATGTTTGTCGTTCCAGCGGCGTCACACATAGCGATGTGTCCTGCCGCAGGAACGACAAACAACATCATACCTGCAGCAGCAATGATAATTGGGAAGAGGGGGGCATGTCACCGATGAGCGATTTTGAACGTTTTTGCGACGATTCAAAATAGTGTCACATGCAACGAGATCGCTAAAGCGGCCGGATGTGCGTCACAAATTCCGTGACCCCAACGAGATCGCTTTAGCAATTTCGTAGCGTGTAAAGCCACCTTAAGAGTAGAAACTATGATTATGGACTGGATGTGGTCCCCTAACCTAAACTCAACAGCCCCAAATGTGCTGTTAGATCGGTCTAGTCCATTTATCTAGATCAGTACTGGGATCATGAATGAAGGATGTGTGAAACCACCCTTAAAGGGAAGCTGTCAGCAGGTTTTTGCTATGTAATGTAAGAGCAGAATGATGTAGGGTCAGAGACTCTGATTCCAAGGATATGTCACATTCTGGGCTGATTGCTACAGTTTTGATAAAATCATTGTTTAATCTGCTGCAGAACTACCAGTTCTCTGAGCTCTGTATAACTCCGCCCACACCACTGATTGGCAGCTTCCTGTTTACACTGTGCATCAGAGGTGAGGGTGGGATTGAACTACATGGCAGCAGGTTTACTAGTCATCTAGTGAGAAAGAAAAGTGTAATAATTGCTGATTTCACTGTATTTATAACGATATTACAGTCCTCGAGGTAATAAAATGTCGTCTCCCTTCTCTAGGTATCCAACTGGTTCGGAAATAAGCGAATCAGGTACAAGAAAAACATCGGCAAGTTTCAAGAGGAGGCAAACCTGTACGCAGCGAAGACGGCCGTGAACGCAGCTCATGCAGTGGCAGCTGCTGTACAGAACAACCAGACCAGCTCCCCCACTACGCCAAATTCCGGTGAGTCTGCAAATCCCGATATAGAAAAGCTGCTGTGGGCAAACTAGAGGGAAATGTGACAACTAGAAACATGAGACCCGAGGAGAAATATGATATATTCTACTTCATTTTAGGGGTCCCCGTCACGTAGAAATAATCGGGAAAAGCCCGTTTCCTGCATAGGGGCTCTACAGACACTACTGCCTTAGAACCCCAATTTCCTATATAACCAGCTCCAAACTGTGCAACTTTTAAAGTGGGGGTGCTTTGGGATATGGCCAATACTGTAAGCAGCAATGCAATATTAAAATATCTATACCACATACATACACCAGACAAAACCAGGGATGAGTGCGAGCTGGTAAGATCCTCTCCATCTTAAGATGCAAGCAGCAGGACTTGGTGAAGTTTGAGTAAATTTATTCCCCTCAAATCTACAGTCAGGTCAATTTCCACTTTCCGTCATGATTTTTTTTAATTTTTGCAGTTCATGCATTAGATTTCATTATGGTATACATAGCCTTTTTAACAGTAGTTTGTCAGCACAAAATGACTGTTCAAACCAAGCACAGGAACTTTGGGGTGGTCGAGCCTTTAAAAAACAGATCTGCAAGTCAAGAAAGATGCGCCCGGAGATACTTGTTTTGCATCCGTATCCGTGCTCCTCTCCCTTGATTGACGTCTCCGGCTTTATAGGTTTGGCAATGTCAAGGGCGCACCCACCACCTGCGTTTGGTTTGACTTGTCATTTTGTGCTGATAAACTCCTTTTCAATGAACATAAACTCATTGACAACTATTGGAACATAAATTCTTAATGATAATGTTCAGTTAAGATGTGAATGATGACATCAAACCATAGGAAATGGTATTGAAGCTATATAAGGGGACTGGACAACATTGAGATGTACTTGCCCAAAGTATTCACTCTCCTTGTATTAATAGCTTTGTGGGTGGTAGAGTTGTGAACAAGAGTAGACAGACAGTGGGCTGGATGTATGGTAAAGTTATGTTTTGTATGGCTTGATAGCCAAGGCCTATTGATTGGGATGATCAAATTTCAAGAGGTATGTAGCAGTGGAAGGGACAGGCTCTTCCAGTGAACAGTAAAAGGGGTAGGCTCTTACAACGATCAGTAGAAGTGGTGGGCTCTTACAGAGAGCAGTAGAAGGAGCAGGCACTTGCAAAGGGTAGGTTCTTTCATTGGCATTAGAAGTGGCAGGCTCTTACAGTGCACAATAGAAAGAGGAGGCTCTTACAAAGGGTACTAGAAGGGGCATGCTTTTACAACAGGCAGTAAAAGAGGTAGGCTTTTAGAACATGTGGTAGAAGGGGCAGGCTCTTGCAGTCGGCAGTAGAAGGGGCAGGCTCTTACTACAGGCAGTAGAAGGGGCAGGCTCTTACTACAGGCAGTAGAAGGGGCAAGCTCTTACTGCAGGCAGTAGAAGGGACAGGCACTTACTACAGGCAGTAGAAGGGGCAGGCTCTTACTACAGGCAGTAGAAGGGGCAAGCTCTTACTGCAGGCAGTAGAAGGGACAGGCACTTACTACAGGCAGCAGAAGGGGCAGGCTCTTACTACGGGCAGCAGAAGGGGCAGGCTCTTACTATGGGCAGTAGAAGGGGCAGGCTCTTACTACAAGTAGTAGAAGGGGCAGGCTCTTACTACAGGCAGCAGAAGGGGCAGGCTCTTACTACAGGCAGAAGGGGCAGGCTCTTACTACGGGCAGCAGAAGGGGCAGGCTCTTACTACAGGCAGCAGAAGGGGCAGGCTCTTACTACGGGCAGTAGAAGGGGCAGGCTCTTACTACGGGTAGCAGAAGGGGCAGGCTCTTACAAAGAGCAGTAGAAGGTGCAGGCTCTTACTACGGGCAGTAGAAGGGGCAGGCTCTTACAAAGAGCAGTAGAAGGGGCAGGCTTACTACAAGTAGTAGAAGGGGCAAGCTCTTACTACAGGCAGTAGAAGGGGCAGGCTCTTACTACAGGCAGTAGAAGGGACAGGCACTTACTACAGGCAGTAGATGGGGCAGGCTCTTACAGCATGCAGTAGAAGGGACAGGCACTTACTACAGGCAGTAGAAGGGGCAGGCTTACTACGGGCAGTAGAAGGGGCAAGCTCTTACTACAAGTAGTAGAAGGGGCAAGCTCTTACTACAGGCAGTAGAAGGTGCAGGCTCTTACTACAGTCAGCAGAAGGGGCAGGCTCTTACTACGGGCAGCAGAAGGGGCGGGCTTACTACGGGCAGTAGAAGGGGCAGGCTCTTACTACGGGCAGCAGAAGGGGCAGGCTTACTACGGGCAGTAGAAGGGGCAGGCTCTTACTACAAGTAGTAGAAGGGGCAAGCTCTTACTACAGGCAGTAGAAGGGGCAGGCTCTTACTACAGGCAGCAGAAGGGGCAGGCTCTTACTACAGGCAGCAGAAGGGGCAGGCTCTTACTACGGGCAGTAGAAGGGGCAGGCTCTTACTACGGGCAGCAGAAGGGGCAGGCTCTTACTACGGGCAGTAGAAGGGGCAGGCTCTTACTACAGGCAGCAGAAGGGGCAGGCTCTTACTACGGGCAGCAGAAGGGGCGGGCTTACTACGGGCAGTAGAAGGGGCAGGCTCTTACTACGGGCAGCAGAAGGGGCAGGCTTACTACGGGCAGTAGAAGGGGCAGGCTCTTACTACAAGTAGTAGAAGGGGCAAGCTCTTACTACAGGCAGTAGAAGGGGCAGGCTCTTACTACAGGCAGCAGAAGGGGCAGGCTCTTACTACAGGCAGCAGAAGGGGCAGGCTCTTACTACGGGCAGTAGAAGGGGCAGGCTCTTACTACGGGCAGCAGAAGGGGCAGGCTCTTACTACGGGCAGTAGAAGGGGCAGGCTCTTACTACAGGCAGCAGAAGGGGCAGGCTCTTACTACGGGCAGCAGAAGGGGCAGGCTCTTACTACGGGCAGCAGAAGGGGCAGGCTCTTACTACGGGCAGCAGAAGGGGCAGGCTCTTACAAAGAGCATTAAAAGGGACCGTTTTTTACAACGGCCAGTAAAATACGCATACCTCTAAAAAGAACAGGCTATGATAAGGGGCAGTAGAGGGGGCAGGCTGCCACAATAGCATATGGTAGTTCAACAGGCTCCAATTTTACCTTTCTGTGAATCTGATGTGACACTTCCGGTTGTTCGTTCAGGTTTCCTAACCTTTCAAAACCCCTTTTGTAATCTCTTCACACTTTCTTTTGAGCATCCTCTCAGATCCTTCGCTCTTTCCTTTCCTAGGTTCTTCTGGTTCTTTTAATCTCCCAAATTCAGGCGACATGTTCATGAATATACAGAGTCTGAATGGGGATTCTTACCAAGGGGCCCAAGTTGGAGCCAATGTGCAATCACAGGTAGGAGAGACGCCCCTGAGTCATTCCTCAGCGCACCTCCCACAGCTACCACCAAAGTACATGCACCAGCCCAGGGTGTGCACACAATTGGCACCATCTAGGCCACCCTGGTCTTCCGGGTCATTTGTTACTCTTGTGAATGCCGTCGGCTCTGACTTGAGTGCTCGGGGAGAGAGGTCTTGTTTGAGCTCCAGAACCTGTTAATAAAATATATAGCTATTACCAAACCTCAGATCTGGGCTAGGTCCTTCACTAAGGAATGCAGCATTTTTCTGCATATGCCATAGAACTGCCATGGGAGGACAAGGTGGTCACTGATTAACACTGGCTTTAAGGGGATGTCCAGTTTGATTAAAAAAAAAACCCAAAAATAAACAGAGCCAAGGCTGCTTATGCTTTAAAACATATCCTTATGATTTTTTTCTACTATACCTCATTGTCTTATTTTACTTCGTTCTCTCCCAAACACCATACTTTAGTGTTTTCAATGCTTGTTTATGTTTCTTTAGAAGCTGCTTTCATCTGCTGCTCAGTGAAGATTTGTATACCAGTTACAATCAAAATATTGGGAATCTGCGTCTCTGCCCTCCACCGCTGTACTCCTATAGAATAGGGATCTTGCTTTGCAGCAGTGCTGTTTCGCTTGGCCAATTTCAGCCTCTTTAGAAACTGCTTGTAACTGCTGCTTAGTGTTTTGGACAGAAGGATGTAAAATAAGATAATGAAGAATATTACAAAATAATCATAAATTTGCTTTGCTTGAAGGGTAAAGAAAAAAAAAACAGTTAGTGCTACTTACATGTCTTTTTTAAGTAAACACTTGTATTTCCTATTAAAGGGTCACACAAGTGTATGGCTCGGATGAGTGCAATGTGAGAAAATCTGGCATTGCATTCGGACCCATGTTAATCAATGTTGCAGGTCAGATCTGTGAGTTTTTCCTCAGCTCTAAATGGATCGAGCAAATAAATCGCAGCATGCTGTGATTGGCAGCGTGTCTCGGATCACTCGCAGCTATACAAGTCTATGGGTGCATGTGAAAAATCGGACTGCACCTGTGATCCGATTCTCTCAGCAGAGATCACTCACGTGATCTTCTCTCTACATTGAAGTTCAGGGGCTATATTGGCTCAGGATTATATCTATGATCAGTATTAGGGGCATTGTTAAATTTTCTATACTTCCAGACATGCATCTACCATACAGAATACAGAGCTCAGACATGTAATCAATGGTGCCAAGAACCAGCCAGAGTAAAAAGTTATAACCATGTGCTTTCCTATCCCCTATAGGTGGATACGCTTCGTCATGTTATCAATCAGACGGGCGGATACAGTGATGCCTTGGGAGGGAATTCATTGTACAGTCCACATCACCTAACTGTAAGTACTATTAATGCAGAGTATTGGTCATGAAGGTATGAATCTGCTACTTTTGGGGCTTCACCAGATTTACAGAGAGTGCAAAATGGTCAACGGTCCAACCATAACTTATTATGGAGGCATTATTAAAGTTAGGCTTGTGTAATTTGGGGTTGTACAGCCCTTATACAGTAAACCAAGCAACCTATACCCTAGGAAATGCATGCAGCACCCATCCAGTACACTGCCCCAAAATGCCACGTGCAAACACAAGTCTTCTGTGCCAGAAGAGCTCACATCTATTTTCACTCCTCCGATAGCATTGTGGGAAGCCACACATCATCTTGAGACATGCGGTTCGTTAAATTGCGTAGATTCCTTCCCATCACAGATTACGCATCGAAGATCTAACAATTTGATTGGTGCCTTTTGAACTCCGCTTCATCAGGACCAATGCAAACTCTAATGGCACAAACGATCATTGGATCTCCATACTGTCAGCATGATTCTTACACGTATAGTAGATCTAGTCGGCCTACGAACTAGCGTCAGCTGATTGGTGGTATATTTACATAGGCCAATAATCGGGAATGAGGTTATCACTAATGCCCATCCACCTACATGTAAAGATATTTGGGACGGGGTTCCTTAATGTTTCATGCAAGGAGATAATATAGATATTAACCATATTCCTAAAAATATCGCCACTGCTCTATTAGTGTGCCGCCGCCACCGCCGATAAATACCATGTCACATCACCGGAGTCAGCCACATGACAAAGTCAACTTCTTCCTGGTAAACTTTAAAGAGCATTGAAGAGCAGACATTTTGTAAGATCACTCGCTATTTAGCACTAAAGCTTTCCTTCTCGAGAACCTTACAGTGGTTGTTCTCCTTTAATCGCAGGAGACAAGGAACGCAGTAGAATATAATAGGAGCTTGTAAATGTCATCTGCTTGGGAAGTGGCAGCATTAGATATTACCTTACTGCACCGCTAAGGTCTCCAACAAGCTGATCGTTGTATTTTCTTACATACCGCTTGGTTCTGGTAGCTGGTTATACTTAAAGGGACATTAAAATACCTAAAATATCATAAAAAGTAGCACTTAGTCTTCATTGGTGCACTGTAACACCTCCATCACTAGGAGTGCCATTTTACCAAATTGAGCAGTTTGCCATTTCTTTGCGCTCAATTGATACTGATCAGGGGCCTAGAGAAATGGGGGTCACACCATGGAAGGCAATCGTAGGAGGAGTCTTAAAACATCTTCTCATTTGGTGTTGACAGGTACAGAGAAACACAGACAGCAGAGTTAAAAGATTGAAAATATCCCTCTACTGGGGTCCATGCACTAGGACCCCCAATAATCCTGAAAACTACACACGGCTGTTCATTACAAATGGAGCTGTAGTCGATCATGTACGCTGCCAATCCATTCATTCTTATGGGATTGCCAAAGTCTAGCCGAGCTCAGTGTTCAGCGCTCCTTCTTACAAGAATGAATGGATCGGCAGCCTGCATGATCGACCACCGCTCCATTCACATGGGGTTCGGAAGAGTTCTTAGAATCAGTAATGAGCGGGCACTACTATGCTCAGGTAGTCAGTACTCGTAAATAGTGATGAGTGAGCACTACCATGCTCGGGTGCTGTGTACTCGTAACTAGTGATCAGCGGGCACTACCATGCTCAGGTGCTCTGTACTCGTAACTAGTGATGAGCGGGCACTACTATGCTCTGGTTCTCGGTACTCGTAACTAGTGATGAGCGGGCACTACCATGCTCGGGTGCTCTAAACTGGTAACTAGTGATGAGCGAGCACTACCATGCTCAGGTGCTCTGTACTCGTAACTAGTGATGAGCGGGCACTACCATGCTCAGGTGCTCTGTACTCGTAACTAGTGATGAGCGAGCACTACCATGCTCAGGTGCTCTGTACTCGTAACTAGTGATGAGCGGGCACTACTATGCTCTGGTTCTCGGTACTCGTAACTAGTGATGAGCGGGCACTACCATGCTCTGGTTCTCGGTACTCGTAACTAGTGATGAGCGAGCACTACCATACTCGTAACTAGTGATGAGCGAGCACTACCATGCTCGGGTGGTCGGTCCTCATAATGAGCAGTTGGAGAATCGGATGGGCTCAACTCGTTTTTTCCCTGAAAAATGCTCGTGTTCCCCATAGTGTTACATTATCCTCAGGTACACGAGTTGAGCCCGTCTGAGAGTCCAACTGTTCGTTATGAGTACAGAGCAGCCGAGCATGGTAGTGTCCACTCATCACTAGTTACAAGCACCGAGCACCTGAGCATAGTAGTGTGATTTTTTTTTCACCACAAAGTGCCGTGTCCCCCATGTGAAAATTCCATCAGTCTTCTGGGTGGTTCCATTTGATCATTTATGACATTTTAATATTGTTTCCAATAAAGGATATATTTTTAAACATATATGCTGCATATTGCTTGCTTCAATGCTCTTCTTTGGTGTCTGATCTACTAATTAAATGAATGAATATTCTGGAGCTGGTTACTTCTGCATTGGGAGGTGAGCGGCCCCGGTGATGTCATGTCTATAGATGCCTCCCGTGACACAAGCACGATCAGCAGATAGACCCAGGTGCCCAATATGTGTCCATTGTAGATATGATGACAACATGTGGAAGTGAACGGTGCCTGAATAACTCTCTAAAATGACTGCTGAGTGATCAGTGTTGAGTGATCGGTGGAAAGATTGGTGGAGAGATCGGTGCTGAGTGATCGGTGGAGAGATCGGTGCTGAGTGATCAGTGGAGAGATCGGTGCTGAGTGATCGGTGGAGAGATCGGTGCTGAGTGATCGGTGCAGAGATCTGTGCTGAGTGATCGGTGCAGAGATCGGTGCTGAGTGATCGGTGGAGAGATCGGTGCTGAGTGATCGGTGGAGAGATCGGTGCTGAGCGATCGGTGGAGAGATCGGTGCTGAGCGATCGGTGGAGAGATCGGTGCTGAGCGATCGGTGGAGAGATCGGTGCTGAGCGATCGGTGGAGAGATCGGTCCTGAGAGATCGGTGGAGAGATCGGTGCTGAGCGTTCGGTGCAGAGATCTGTGCTGAGCGATCGGTGCTGAGTGATCGGTGGAGAGATCGGTGCTGAGTGATCGGTGGAGAGATCGGTGCTGAGTGATCGGTGGAGAGATCGGTGCTGAGTGATCGGTGGAGAGATCGGTGCTGAGTGATCGGTGGAGAGATCGGTGCTGAGTGATCGGTGGAGAGATCGGTGCTGAGTGATCGGTGGAGAGATCGGTGCTGAGTGATCGGTGGAGAGATCGGTGCTGAGTGATCGGTGGAGAGATCGGTGCTGAGTGATCGGTGGAGAGATCGGTGCTGAGTGATCGGTGGAGAGATCGGTGCTGAGTGATCGGTGGAGAGATCGGTGCTGAGTGATCGGTGGAGAGATCGGTGCTGAGTGATCGGTGGAGAGATCGGTGCTGAGTGATCGGTGGAGAGATCGGTGCTGAGTGATCGGTGGAGAGATCGGTGCTGAGTGATCGGTGGAGAGATCGGTGCTGAGTGATCGGTGGAGAGATCGGTGCTGAGTGATCGGTGGAGAGATCGGTGCTGAGTGATCGGTGGAGAGATCGGTGCTGAGTGATCGGTGGAGAGATCGGTGCTGAGTGATCGGTGGAGAGATCGGTGCTGAGTGATCGGTGGAGAGATCGGTGCTGAGTGATCGGTGGAGAGATCGGTGCTGAGTGATCGGTGGAGAGATCGGTGCTGAGTGAGCGGTGGAGAGATCGGTGCTGAGTGATCGGTGGAGAGATCGGTGCTGAGTGATCGGTGGAGAGATCGGTGCTGAGTGATCGGTGGAGAGATCGGTGCTGAGTGATCGGTGGAGAGATTGGTGCTGAGTGATTAGTGTTGAGTGATTGGTCCAACCTTTCTGGGCTGCAGAAGTTCAGTGTTAAACTTGCCTCTTACGGGCACCCGTATTGGTCTACTGGCACGAATCGAGCATCGTGCATGGCAGTGTGCGGATCACCCAGTTCCCATTTGCATGTCTTTACATACCCGTGGGCTAGAGCGTCAGGTTAGAGGAGATACACAGACGCGTAAAATAACATGATAGTAATTACAGGGTATAACAACAACAATATAACGCTCAGGGCCTAATAACTACGGCCTCTCGGCTGAATCGTGCCGGCTCCAGCTGAGTACAGGCAGCCGCGTAAAAATCAAGCACACAATATCTCGCTCTGCGCAAACACCACGAGTTTTATTCCCTCCCTCCGAGTGTCAGTCAATATTAACGATTCCCCAAATGATTGAAAATGTTGTGTTGGAGCTCGGAGAATTGGGGGGAGCGGGCAGCCCGGGCGATCATTAAATACGCAAATCGTTTGCATTTGATATATCAAATGGGCTCTTTTGTATGTGGGGTTGGGGGGGGGATTATAAATAACTCATAATAACCCAGAAGAAAATGTCTGGAAGAAGCTTTTAGTTACCGTGTTCCTTTTTTTTTTTTTTTCATTTAAAACATCCCGAAATGCTTCAGAGAGTTTGCAAAATCCTTATCAACATGATAAAATATGAAGCTGTTATTGCCTGCAGCATTATAGCAGACATGAATTCCATCTTTTCTGATGAGGTTTGATAAGGCTCTCTCTTATAACACACCGCGTAATCTCAAACCACCAGAGGAAAGATTAATTTATTTGCAAAAAAAAAAAAAAAAAATCCGCTAAGAGTGGGGGGTGGGGGGGTCCAAATAAAAAGAAAGAAAATGCCCGACTGACGTGGTCTCATTCAGCTGCCGCGCGCGGTAAAAAATATTACACATTTGTTGTTTATAAATTAGAATGAAAAGCCATAAAGGACATAGGGGAAAGAGTGATAGGTATTATGAGTGATAGATATTACATAGTCGGGGCCCGGCTGTCGGGAGCTGAACACATCGCTATAGATCAGAGCTGTAACACATCTCCACGTCGGATGCACTGGGCTTAACCCTTTGCGCTGGAGAGGGCATTTCAGGACAGAAAACTAATGGATAACTGCTAATACGACAAAAACATCCGTGTTTGCCTCTTCTTCCTCATAGGAAATGCCATTAGATCAGTGGCCGAGCCGAACAATACATTACGCTTGTGACTCAGAATAATTGACATTATGGGGACAACGTCCTAAACCGAGCAACCTTGTATAAATTAAAGAGAAGCACTTACTGAATTCCCGACATTTAGGCTTTACAATATTTGGACTTTATATTGTGTCATTGTCCCCCCCCCCTTCCCCAGAGCTGAGATCTTAAGGAACCCCTAACATTTCCTAACAGTCAGTCCTTGGACCTCAGTTGTATCTCCATTAAATCTCTGCTCGTTAGTATCTAATGAACACATTAAGATGAAAAAATCCCAAAATACCATTGTTACAGAGCCTGTGGAAATCTCCAGAGGAGCATTCATCATGTGTCTCATAATTACAGGAGAGCAAAAGATTGGTATTGCCTTGTTACGGCATGCAGCTCGCTCCTCGGGGGCAGTCCTATCAGGATAGTCTGGCATTGCCTTGTTACAGCATGCAGCTCGCTCCTTGGGGGCAGACCTACCAGGATATCCTGGCATTGCCTTGTTACGGCATGCAGCTAGCTCCTTGGGGTAAGTCCTACCAGGATAGTCTGGCATTGCCTTCTTACGGCATGCAGCTAGCTCCTTGGGGGCAGACCTACCAGGATAGTCTGGCATTGCCTTCTTACGGCATGCAGCTCGCTCCTTGGGGGCAGACCTACCAGGATAGCCTGGCATTGCCTTGTTACGGCATGCAGCTAGCTCCTTGGGGGCAGTCCTACCAGGATAGTCTGGCATTGCCTTCTTACGGCATGCAGCTAGCTCCTTGGGGGCAGACCTACCAGGATAGTCTGGCATTGCCTTGTTACGGCATGCAGCTAGCTCCTTGGGGGCAGTCCTACCAGGATAGCCTGGCATTGCCTTGTTACGGCATGCAGCTAGCTCCTTGGGGGCAGTCCTACCAGGATAGTCTGGCATTGCCTTCTTACGGCATGCAGCTCGCTCCTCAGGGGTAGTCCTACCAGGATAGTCTGGCATTGCCTTGTTACGGCATGCAGCTAGCTCTTCGGGGGCAGTCCTACCAGGATAGTTTTCTCTTCTGGGTGCCTCTAGTTTTTGTTAGGCCCCGTGATGTCACGGAGTGCAGAAGGGAACACTGCCCTTGTTTGGCTACATCAGAGGACATGACCAGGGGAGCACCAATATTTTTGATCAGCTCTACTCATAACCTGTACAGCTCCATATTTGCTTATGTAGCACAAATGACAATATTTTTCTTGAACCAAACATATAACAAAAAAAGTATATCCATCAAATTCAGCAAGAAAGTGAAACAAACCCTCCATGAGTCTTCCATCTAAATCTGGTCTTTTCGTAGAAGGTTCTTTTAGGTCTTAAAGGGGTTGTATTGATTAGAAAAGCCATTTTCCAATAATCTATAGGGAAGTCCTTATTCAGGACTAACACTTACAAGCAGAGTACAGTGGCCTACTGTCTCTATAATGGAACCGATATATCTGCATTACGTATTGATTTTAATAGGAAGTGTGTAATACCTCATTTCCCCTCTGGGGGTATTGCAGAGGAATTAAACTAAATGCTTGCTACAGGGTTGTCCTGAAGGTAATTGCTGGGGGTCTCAGCACCCGAATTCCTTGAGGTCACTTCACTTCTGGGGACCCGTCTAAGCATGGTTATATATTATGTTGTTTTCTACTTCATGTATGTGGACTTGTATAGAAAACAGTGCGGCAGATTTATCACTTCTAAAATTTGGCGCATTTAGTATAATTCGAAATTGTCTAACTATCACCATGGCTCATGCTTGGACACTTGTGGGTTTTGGTCTAATGTGATGCATCTTAACTGTGCTTTCTTTAAAGGAGGACCTTTAACTTGCTAACATTTTTTTTTATCCAGTGTAAATCCCGCTGTTCTCCTGAATCCGGCGATGTTTTTCTTGTTATCCTGCCCCTCTCCATTCCTGAGATATGGGTCCATCTTCCCTGTATATTAATTTGGTCAGTTTAACCAAGTGGGTGTGGTTCTCAGCTCTTCTCTTTAGACCCACACCCTGTTGGCTAAAAAGACAAAAGAGGCCATATCTCAGGATCGGAGAGGAGCAGGAACGAAAGAAAAACATCGCCGGATTCAGGAGAACTTTGGCATTTACACCAGGTTAAGCAAATATTTTAATGGTAAGTGACAGGTCCTCTGATACTAGCTTTCCACTAAGCCACCCTTATGCAAAATGTGTAGAAACTGATAATACATGTTAATCCTGGTCTAACAAGTAAAACATATGTATTCATTTTGTTTTCAGGCTAACGGAGGGTGGCATGAGGCGGCAACCCCTTCTTCCGTCACCTCCCCAACCGAAGGGCCCGGCAGTGTGAACTCTGATACCTCTAACTGAGTGACCCATCATAAAGCTGTGCTCTCTGGAGGGACAAGGCATCACGTTCGGTCTTTATTCAATACTTCGTTAAGCAGAATCCCAGCTCCGAGGAAGAAGACCTTCCCTTTCAGATAAATCTTCCTTCCCTGACTCGGTGGCGCTGCTTTGCCTGTTGCAAATAAGGACCCGCACACACCGCCGCATTGTACATCCCAGCTGAGAAAAGCGGCTGGATTTCAGTACATCATTTTTTTTTTTTATTATTTTTGCTTAATCACCACTTTGAAAGCACTTTATCTAATTGGGCCAAGATCTGAGTTAGAATCTGTGAAATGATCTCCACGTCCCATCGGCACTTTTTAATAAACGGCTTAAACTGAAGGAATGAAGTAGCAGCAGCTTTAAAAAAAAAAAAAAAAAAAGGAGAAACGTTTGCATGTTTGCCTAGAATATCTGGGGTTACAGCGAAAAAGACATTTTACACTTTCCGAACCTCTCGTAGTTGATGATGACAATTAATTATTTCATTTTTTTTTTTTCCTTGCTCGTTTTTCCTTATATGACACATCAAAAGCTCTGTTGATCTGTGAAGATGCATCCACTTCTCCAAGGAAGAAGAAATACACATATCGAATGCAGCTAACGAATCATTTCTCCGGACGGACTTGTTAATGAAGCCCTTTCATGTTGTCATATATCGGCCAAATTTATGTACCTTTTATTTTCTTTTTTGCCTTTTCCGAATTAAGGAAAAAAAAATCCTCTTTTTTTTGTAGAACATTGTCTATACAGTTACAGAACAAGGTACAGTTACAGAACAAGGGGAAATTAGGGTATACCATTTAAAACAACAGAAGAAAATCCACGGTCTGTGTAACGAATAGGAATAATAATTTCATTTCACTTTGCTGTAGCCAATATCTCGTTGTGCTTCATAGATACGATAGGACAAGAAGGGACATCAGGTCCCACAACAACAAACCAAAGAAATGTTATCAATATGGGATTTGGTTTTTTTTTGTTTTTGTTTTCATTTAATACATGGTGTTTTTTATTTTTTTTACATTTCTTTGATACCCTTTAACTATTACGTTCTGACATTTTTTTTTGTTTGCTTAGTGATCACCAACGTATTATTAAGCGAATGCATCTTCGACAGAATTTTCTCCAATAATGCAGTAAGATTTTTCTTTTATATTAGCTTTTGTAAATAAATATCCCTTACGAGGAAGGGTCACGATGATAAGGAAAAGGAACGGACTTCCCTATGTGGGGTTTTACAGCAATGGGTTTAACGCTGTCTAATAAATTGTCAAAATCTGCC
The DNA here is from genome assembly GCF_048569485.1 of Anomaloglossus baeobatrachus. Classification (NCBI taxonomy): domain Eukaryota; kingdom Metazoa; phylum Chordata; class Amphibia; order Anura; family Aromobatidae; genus Anomaloglossus; species Anomaloglossus baeobatrachus. The sequence continues at coordinate 192,569,629 of NC_134361.1, forward strand.
ATTTGTTGTGGCAAGCAAAAAAAAAAAAAAATAATAATAAAAAAATAATAAAAAAAGAATGTAAATATTGTAGCAAAAGAGAATTTATACATTGTCACCGAGCAAAAACGGCTTTATTTACCTCATTGAAGCTCATAGGAACCAACAGACACGTCACATGTAGATTAGTCTGCCCACCTACTACCTCTGAATAACATGCGTAGTACGTCTAACTTTCTATCATCGTGTAATTACAGCGGATAGGGCCATGCTGGAATGTATAGTAGTGCCACCGGTTTGTAAATAGAGATGGGGGAATAAATCTACCGAACCCCGATCTAGCGGCCAGGAAGAGAGCCCCGATAGCCACTCCTACCAGTGTGCATCCAACAACTCCTCGTTTGATTAGCCGGGTCTTGGGCGACTTGTATCCTGCCACAACGATGACGTCTTGCCAGGCCGGCTAATTGATGGAGGAGTTGCCAGGCCGGCTAGTTGATGGAGGAGTTGCCAGGCCGGCTAATTGATGGAGGAGTTGCGGGTGCCGTCAGAGAGCTCCCATCCAGCAGCCGTGTAATATCGACCTGGCCGCTAGACCAGGGTCCAAGAATCAATTTGTCCATCTCTATTTGTAAATAATAATAATTAAAAAAAAATAAACAACAGATAACTTTAGAAACTCAATGCAAACTGCCACTTAAAGAGGACCAACCACCAGATTTTCCTATATAAACTAAAGCCAGTGCTATACTGGCACTATCATGCTGATTCTATACATACCATTAGTTGTGAGATCGGATGTATACTTTCTGAAATATAGGCAAGTAAAGTTTGAAAACTGCACTGTTATTTGATTGATAGCAGCTACAGAATATCTAAAAAGTGGGTTGGGTTTTACTAGTTATTTTCTCCCCTTCCTACCTGTTCTTCCTCCCTCCCTCCTCCCTCTGTAATAGCCAAGACAGGCAGACATGGGGGCAGGAATAACTAGCAAAATTTGACCCAGCTATTAGATATTCTGTAGCTGCTGTCAATCAAATAACAGTGCATTTCACAAACTTTACTTGTCTTTATTTCAGAAACTATACATCCGATCTCACAACTAAAGGTATGTATAGAATCAGCAAAATGGTGACGGTATACCACTGGCTTTAGTTTATATAGGAAAATTCTGGTGGTTGGTCCTCTTTAAGAGGCAGTTTGCATTGAGTTTCTAAAGTTTTCTGCTGGTTGGTCCTCTTTAACATAGTACCACCAAGGTCTCAACCAAAAATTATTTTACTAATGTTTTTATCGTCAACTCCAAGTCATTGCACACCTGACTGCATATAGGAAAGTCTGTTCTCCTTGAAATTGTATATATTCTACGGGACTACACTATTAAAGGGAGCATAAAATGACTGTTCAAACCAAGCACAGGTTCTCTGTCTTCTCTTGGCACAGCCGAGCGGTTCAGAGCACCTTCTGCCTCCGATAAAGACAGAGCTATCAATCAAAGAAGAGGGTGGAGATAGATGCAAAATAAGGCGCTGAGGAGGGGGGAGGTGCATCGGCCATGACAAGGGTGCACTGAGTGCCTCTGCTTGGTTTGAACAGTCATTTTGTACTTGCAGTCCATTAATAGCCTATCCTTATGGCACACCATTAAAATCGGACAGATTGTTGGGGGTCCAATTTTGGACACCACTAATACACTAGAAAACCTATTAAAGGGGATACTCCGTTGATTACCAGGCTCCGTTCTGTACTTTCAGTAGTTGCTGTGCTTGGTTTTGCAGGTCTTTTCAATACCAGGTAAAGTCACCATTAAAAATATGGAGATGTGCCGCCATCTGCATGTCTACGCCAATCGGCTGATCCCTGAGGCTGCCAGGAGTTGCACTTCCACGATAGGCTATTAACATTGCAGCTCTGGAGAAGCCCTTTAAATAATGAAATTAAAAAGAGACACTCCATAGTCCCCTCTATGCATACCTGACACTAGATGTACTGTGTATGCCATAGAGGTGACCGTAGTGGTGACAATACATAACACTTTTATAAATTTAATATTAAATAAAACAAGGGGAAGTAACGCGAGGACAAAGGGAAATAATTTAGATCAACCAAATTAATTAAAAATTAAAAAAAATAAAAAAAATAGAATATTCAGCACTACTATACAATTCTGCATTTAGTTATTGGTGGTATAAATCCTTACATTTTTTTTACACATTCTGCTGCTCTTCAAGTTGTTTTTTTTTATTTTTATTTTTTATTTTTTTTTTCATTATTATACGTAATGTACATTGTAATCTTTTTGGAGATAAAATGAAAATGTATCTTTTAAAATAATAAAATATACACTTTATAAAGCTGCTTTTGCAACTTTGAAGCTTATGAGTAAACATGAGGTCTTCTGTTCAACACATTAAAATAAGATGAGACAGTAAAACTGTTGTATATACTAAGAGACATTTTAAATGTTTTTTCATCTCGTTAATTCAACACTTAAAAAAAAAAAAAATACCTTAAAAAAAAATACATTGTAATGCACACAGATTTCAGTATAGGGCGGGATATGTGACGGGAGGGTGGGGAAGGCGGGAGGCATTATGGGAATATCTTTTTTTTTTTTTTCCTCTTGCTTTGAGTTCACTTTTGTATTGTATGAAGATCTGGCTGGGGTTGATTCACCGGATACTGATGGTAATGACAATTTGTGGCAGTGATTCTAACGTATTAAAATCCAATCTGTTTGATGTTTACTTTTTAACTGGATTATACCCCTGGATTGAAAAAAAAAAAGACAAAAAAATAAAAAAAAAAAGTCTTCCTTGTGGTAGTTCTATGTAGTTTAAAAATACAAATAAAATGTTTTTGATTTGCCTTGTGAGTTCCTTTTTATTTGTTTCTCTGCATTTATATATCAGTTAATATACATGGTGTCAGGAATGTGGTAGATCCATACATGTCAATCATACACATTTCCACACTGCAAGTCTAGGTCACCTTATTCAGGATAGAAAGCCAATACCTCCATGCTGGAACAAATGGTAAGGGGTGAAAGTCAATTATGGTAAGGAAGAAGCCCTGACCACAGCGAGACCCCCTGGTAACAAAAGTAATTCAGCTAGGGAAGTGGACAGGTGTGTGCTATTTTCAGAGAAGCTTGAAAGGGGACCTGGTAGACCAACTGGCTCCCGGGTAAAAAGTATAAAATTTGTGTGTGTAGCTCCCACAAATATGACAGGCATATTTCCTGCCTCAAGACAGCACGACACACGTACCACATATTTTGCCTTAATTGTGGGATGTGCATATTAGCCCATAGTTAATTAATAACTAGCTGCTGGAAAACAATAGACATCATGTTTCCTAGCTATTGATAGATAAAATCATAATTGGAAACATGATGGTAATATCTTTCACGTGGAACGCTCAGAGATGGAGATATGAAGAAAGCTGCCATTTCATAATTCTCTGGAACCTGAGGGCACATCCCATGTCCAGCCCTGTCATAGGTCACCAAGTGGGCAGTATGTGGCAGGTACATAGGTTATTAAAAACCAAAGCAGACATTTTGGAGGTGGTTCTTCTCAGAGAGGTTACCTCCAGTAAACGTGTGGTATCAAGGAAACCATTTTGTGTGTTTTTATATTTTTTTTTTGTCCTGGCAGATTTTACCCCAAATTTATTAAAATGTAGCACTCTAGCCCCGACGCACTAAAATTGGTGTTTCGTATGCCAGCTCTAATGGGGGGCCTGCAGGAATTATATGCGCCAAATTCATTAAAGGGGTGTCCCATGAATAAAGTACATTTTGATTAATAGATCTTGGAAGGAGAATAAGTTCCACAATTGGATGTGTTAAACTAATGCAGAGCTGCTCCAGTTTATGATCGACTCATACCACAGCTCCTGGCCAGGGAAGAGAGTATAAGTTACTTATGATAAGTGAGTACACAGACTAAACAGATGAAGCTCGGAGCTGCTACTTTCTGAGGTAACACATTTCCCTGCCTTTATGGTCGACACATACCACAGCTCTTGGCCAGGGAAGAGAGTATAAGTCACTTATACTTTAGTCTGTATACTCACTTATCAGAAGTTACTTATGATAAGTGAGTATACAGAATAAATAGATGAAGCTCACAGGTACAACTTTCTGCGGTAACACATTTCCCTGCCTTTATGGTCGACACATACCACAGCTCTTGGCCAGGGAATAGAGTATAAGTCACTTATACTTTAGTCTGTATACTCACTTATCAGAAGTTACTTATGATAAGTGAGTATACAGAATAAATAGATGAAGCTCACAGGTACAACTTTCTGCGGTAACACATTTCCCTGCCTTTATGGTCGACACATACCACAGCTCTTGGCCAGGGAAGATAGTATAAGTCACTTACGATAAGTCAGTACACAGACTAAACAGATGAAGCTTACAATTGCTACTTTCTGAGGTAATGCATTTCCCTACCTGTTTTATCACAGGAGTGAGTATTTCAAAGGCCGCTGGAGTTTCTACATCACTGACTTGATTTATGAGTTCAGATGACTTGAGATGATAAAACGGGCAGAGAAATGTGTTACCACAGAAAGCAGAAGATGTGAGCACCTCCTGTTTCGTCTGTATACTCACTTATTATAGTTGACTTTTAAGTTAGCCCCTGACCAGGAGATGTGGTATGTGCCGACCATGTTTCTGTACGGTCAGACACAGCCATTACACAGTACACAGTAAAGACACATATCTCAGCACAGGAACAATTTTTTAACACATGCAATTTTGGAACTTATTATTACAAGACTTATTGATTAATATGTTATTTGTTCATAAAATAACCCTTTTAAGAGGCGCACGCCACTTAATGAATTCTTATTAGTAGCATGCGCCGCACCTTAAATGTTACTCCAGTCATTAAGTGGAGAAACATTTCTGGAGTAAGAAATGCAGCCACGTTCCATGAATGTGATAGGCAGTCATAGCCTCGCATGAAAGTGGTAGGAGCTGGAACATTTTTGCAACTATTCATAGTGTTTCACAAATCTGGCAAAAACACTTTGATGTGTTGGCCATTAAGCACCACAGCTGGTAGAAGCGAATAGCCAGCCCTTTTCCAAAAATAACTGCCCAAAATACTGTGATTAATTAAATTAATTAAATGGCAGTAGTTTTCTAGAAATATTTATAAATACAATTGTGTCTAACTACTATTGTTCCTATATTCCTGCCCTAATAAATATGGTATAGTTTTTATTTCCACCACTAACCCATAAGGCTCAAGGTGTGAAGGGCACTAAAGGATAGCAATTAGCGGACAAATAATTTACTGACTATAGATCTTAAAGGGACTCTGTCTCCAAGTTTTTGCTACCTCATCTGAGGTAGAGACAGAGATCCTGATTCCAGCGATGTATCACTTAGATTACTGGATGCAGCAGTTGTGATACAATTAGAGTTCTTAAATGTAGCAGAGCTAAGAAAGCAAAATCTGTCCCAAACACGGCTTTCTGTGTACATTTTGTATTGATAGTAAGCGGCTATTCGGTGCTGGGGGCGTGGCTGCACCAGAGCTCACTCTAGACCTAGTCCGGGCAGTGATAATATCCTTTTGATAAAACACGCACTGTATTGAAATAACTGCACACAGCTTAGTAAGTGACACATCACATAAATCAGTGTTTCAGCCTCTACCTCATGCTGCCGTCAGATTACAAAGCAAAAACCTGCTGACAGATTCCATTTAATGGAATAAACAAATTAATTTCCGTTAACAACGGTTACTGATTTGATTAAGCGGACGGTCACCTCTCCCGACAGGTCTGTTATATTCCAGTTATATTCTACATAATATAACAGCTGTGAAAAAAAACCAACTTATAAAGCAATGGCTGATTTCAGAATGGGCGATCATACATTTTATATGCCAGTAAATGCCAGCACTGGGCAGTCATCCCCCCCCCTGATTACATGGACTTGCTTGACATCATGGGTCAGGCCAGGTCACGGACCTTAAGAAATGATTGCTTACTGTTTGTTGGGAATAATGAGCAGGATTGCAGACATTGTCGTAATCTCGCATAGGTTTTGCTGAAGTTTGAGCACAGGGCTGCAGCTTGCCTTCCTTCCATTGTTAGTGCTGCCCCCTCCTCCACTATATTGAATGGGTAGCGTGTCAGCAGGGACCACGCCAGCGTAATGAACACACAGCCCATCTCGCTTTTTTTTTTTTCTCTCTTTTTCCCTATCACATCTCCTCCGGCCCACGGGCTACAAGCTGTCATACGCTGATGAGGTTCATAGCTGGGACTATCAACCGGGCCTCCCCCGCCTGCCCATATTTCCTCTCATGCCCGGCGCCCAGGGGGCATCATTAACGCACCCCATCTAGAGGCAGTTGAGAGCCCTCTCCGCTTCCAGGATAGCCATTCTTGAAAGCTGGTTGGCTACTGCTAATATTAACCCTTTTAGATCAAAATTGGAGAAAAATATTCCATTCTACCTCTGATGGAGCGCAGTGATTCCATCATGTCACCCGCTTTGTCTTGTAGCAAGTATTTAGCAATCTATGCTGCAGGCAGGACATAGGAACGAGTTATATTTTGAAATATATTAAAAATTATTAAAGGGGTTGTCTACCACTGTTTCATTGATGGCCTTTCCTTAGGGGTACTTTGCACACTACGACATTGCAAGCCAATGCTGCGATGCCGAGCGCGATAGTCCCCGCCCCCGTCGCAGCAGCGATATCTTGTGATTGCTGCCGTAGCGAACATTAACGCTACGGCAGCCTCACATGCTCTTACCTGCCCTGCGACGTCGCTCTGGCCGGCGACCCGCCTCCTTCCTAAGGGGGCGGGCCGAGCGGCGTCACAGCGACGTCATACGGCAGGCGGCCAATAGAAGCGGAGGGGCGGAGATGAGCGGGACGTAAACATGCCGCCCTCCTTCTCCCTTCCGCATAGCCGGTGAAGGCAGGTAAGGAGATGTTCCTCGCTCCTGCGGCTTCACACACAGCGATGTGTGCTGCCGCAGGAACGAGGAACAACATCGTACCGTCGCTGCTGCGAAATTATGGAAATGTTGGACCCTACACCGATCACACGGTAACGACACTTTTGCGCTCGTTAATCGTATGCAAAAGGATTCACATACTGCAATGTCGACAGCGACGCCGGATGTGCGTCACTTTCGATTTGACCCCACCGACATCGCACCTGCGATGTCGTAGTGTGCAAAGTACCCCTTAGCAAAGTACCCCGTCATCAATGTCTGATCTTCCGGAGTCCGACAACCCACACCTCCGCCACTTAGCCCTTCTCAGAGTCAGCAGCATGCAGCCAAAAATGCTCAGTTCCGGAGCTGCCCCGTCTTCTGATAGTGGCCGCCTCCTATCTAAATCAATAGGAGGCGGATCTGCAGTACCCGGCCTCGGCCGCTATCAGAAGACAGGGCAGCTCCGGAACTGATAATTTCCTGCTGCTGCCGCCAAGAGCAACCGATCTGCGGCGGGTTGGACCAGGGCCGATTAGACATAGACGACCTATTTTAAAGCCATCAATGTAAAAGTAGTGGACAACCCCTTTAATTTCTGATCAAAACTGGACATTTCTCCCTTGGTTTTTTTTTGGGGGGGGGCGGATGCTCAGCCTTTGCAACAACATGGAACATATGAACAGTCCCATTCTAATCATGAAACACATGGATAGAACGTGAACGTGACAAATGGACTTCTTAATGAGGCTTTAGCAGAAAAGTCTGTGGTCCTGCTGCTTAGTCTGTGATACAGACTGTACGGGAAGACTTGCACGGGCCATTATATGCTTCGGATGTTCCTGGTGGTAAATCTGTAATAATGTTCTTCACACTGTATGAATAGGATTTCAGAAAATCCTACCAGCACAGTCATATCTGAATACACCCTGCAGGCAACATTTCCAATTATAGCATTATATTAGGATGTTACTAATGATGAATAATTCCTTAATATTTCATATACCATGGCTTCAGATCATTTTCCATTATTACCAAACGCATATGTATTCTACTGCTAAAAGAAGATATATTAGAATGTCTAGTGTTACTCTTTATTCTATCTTGGGCCCTTGAGGTCAAATGTGGTCCTACGGGTCCCCTCTTCAGGCTATTTTCACAGTGCATATGTGGATAGCTATGCCCTGACCAGTTGCGGTTCTCCTGGCCTGAACTGAACAATTTCATTGACATAGAGAATGTTTGTACTTGGGACATGACTTTCAAATATGTGATGCCGGACACAAAATTTGTAATCTTGTAATTTTCAATATGGCCACTGGGGTTTTGGGGTTTTTTTTAGACTCATACTTACTGTCTTTTTATGAAGAGTTTTCAGCTGGTTCCTTATCATCAGAGGTAGGATTAGAATGATAGACAACATCTCTATACCCAACAGATAACACAGGATCCACCAATCACAATAGGCCACATCACTGCTCCCCATCTCTTCACAAAGACCTTGCACAGGCTCATTAGATGCTGCAATACAAAAGATATGATCAGAGTCTGTTCATTGCGACTATATACTGTACATATGTTGTTTCCTGCAACAATACTAAGTTAAAGATTAAAAAAAGCTCCAGTGGGAAAATTGTAAGATTTTATTTTTTCATTGTGACTTTATACATATGTTGTTCCATGCAACAACACAAAGCGAGAGATTAAAAAAAACTCCAGTGGGAAAATTGTAAGATTTTATTTTCATTGCGATTATATACATATGTTGTTTCCTGCAACAACACAAAAGCGAGAGATTAAAAAAAAAATCCAGTGGGAAAATTGTAAGATTTTCTTTTTTTCATTGCGACTATATACATATGTTGTTTCCTGCAACAACACAAAAGCGAGAGATTAAAAAAAAATCCAGTGGGAAAATTGTAAGATTTTCTTTTTTTCATTGCAATTATATACATGTATTGTTTCCTGCAACAACACAAAATTAAAGATAAAAATGCTCCAATGGGAAAATTGTAAGATTTTATTTATACCAATTGTAATATGTTTAAAAGAAAAAAGATTATACAGGATCCACCAATCCTAATAAGCGCTATCACTGCTCCCCCTCTCTTCACAAAGACCCTTGCACATGCTCATTAGATGCTGCAATACAAAAGATATGGTCAGAGTCTGTTCATTGCGACAATATACTGTACATATGTTGTTTCCTGCAACAATACAAAGTTAAAGATTAAAAAATCTCCAGTGGGAAAATTGTAAGATTTTATTTTTTCATTGTGACTATATACATATGTTGTTTCCTGCAACAACACAAAAGTGAGAGATTAAAAAAAACTCCAGTGGGAAAATTGTAAGATTTTCTTTTTTTCATTGCGACTATATACATATGTTGTTTCCTGCAACAACACAAAAGTGAGAGATTAAAAAAAACTCCAGTGGGAAAATTTTAAATTTTTTTTTTTCATTGCGATTATAGACTTGTATTGTTTCCTGCAACAACACAAAATTAAAGATAAAAAAAGCTCCATTGGGAAAATTGTAAGATTTTATTTATGATACCAATTGTAATATGTTTAAAAGAAAAAAGATAATACAGGATCCACCAATCATAATAGGCTGTATCACTGCTCCCCCTCTCTTCACAAAGACCCTTGCACATGCTAATTAGATGCTGCAATACAAAAGATATGGACAGAGTCTGTTTATTGCGACTATATACATGTGTTATTTCCTGCAACAACACAAACTTAAAGATAAAAAAAGCTCCAGTGGGATAATTGTAAAATTTTAATTTTTTATTTTTAATACCAATTGTGATATGTAGGAAAGAAAAAAAATAACATTGCCTAAACATTTTAAAAAATACATTTTACAAAAAAAAATCCAGTTTAAAACAATTGGTCATTTTCTGATAACAGCTTCCCTTAAAGGGCCTGATACATGAGGTGATAATCACCCAAATGATTGTTAGAGCTAACGAATATTCCCAGTGTCGAGGATAAATGACCGTTTGTCGGCGGCACATCCACTTATGTACACAGGCATCTGCCAGCATCTGTAACGGAAACAGCAGAGGGGGAGGAAAGAAGAGATTGATCATAAATAAAACATAATTATCGCTACCTATGAACGTGAGCTTTTCTTGTCTAAATAACTTTTTATATCACTATTCGTCATTTGTTTTAATATTTGGCTATTCCATGTGAAAAGAGCATGTAGCGCTGGCGTACTTACCGCCGCGCTGGGTCTTCCCCTCCCCTGCACTCCCCCGGCCGTCCACGTCTGCTGCTGCCTCTTTCTTCCCTCGGGGCCTGTGCACTTCGCACAGGCTCCCCAGGATGCACTTAGGGCACGCACGCACACCGGCACTCCTCTTATAGGGCCTCCACACCATTTATACTGAGAGGCACTGTGTATTTACGGCATTAGGGGAGGTGCCTGCACAACGTTCCCAGTTAGTCAGTGTCCTCAGGTCCCGCTACCTGAGTCTGCCTTCCCATATCTTTCTGTCCCTGCCGTGCCCACTGTACCTGTGCGTACCTGCCTGTCTGCCTCAGTCATCTTCACTGTACCTGCTGATATCTGTGTCATTACCTGAGGTTGTCTCCTGCCCTGGGGGTTAACTGCCCCAGAAATGGTCACTGTCCTGGGAGTGGTACCTTGCATCTGCCTCGTGGTAGGCGCTTAGTTAAGCCTGTCCCACTAAAGTGGAAGCCTGGTTCCCCGTGGTCCAGTGGGTCCAGTAATCCCGCTTGATTCCCTTACACCGGCCGTGAACATAACAGAGCAGTTCATTGCTCTGCGTAAACATAATCAGAAAGTGATCAGCTCGATTATCTCCGATTGTACGTTTCATTCATGTAAAATGGGATATGTACCGGCAACAATATTAAAGGGAACCTGTCACCAGATTTGGTGACTGCCATGAGCAGGGCAGATCAAAGTATTGTAGTGTGCCTGGGCAGGACCTCAATGCCGGCTAGTGTGGATGACGTAGGACGCGTCATGCACCCCGCCTTGAGAAGAAGGAAGACAAAGATGGCCGAAAGAGGAGGCACCGGACCCAGAGAATGGAGACACCCATCCAACCAGTCTGCACTGCCCTGCCCCTTAGGTGAGTATTATAAAGTGATTTTTATATTCTAAACAGTGGCCTGGGCTCTTATATACAGTATGTTAGACTGCTGTATATAAGAGCTCACTGGTGGTGGCCGCAGCTTATAGTCCCCAAATCTGGTGACAGGTTCCCTTTAAGGGTTTTGTGTGAATGATCTTTCTAACGACTCCTCTAGAAATATTGCATCATCACCGATCTATTCTCTATACCGGTGCTAGTTACCGGCAGCTCGTCTACTCGTGTAGAAGAATCCTTGTACTTGACGGCCACCAGGACTCTAGAGGGAATCGATTAGGTATTTCTAATAATAATATTGGTTTTTCACCTATTTTGCGGCCACAGATCTAGAAGGTCTAGTAGAAGTAGTGACCCTTTCAATGACCAGAGCGAGGGCTGGCATGCAGGTAAAGCTTTGGGAGCTGTAAACAAAACCTTAATTTTCTGCACAGTTTCATAACAGAATTTCCTAGCCAGCTCCAGATCGTGTGTGAATTATAGCCTTATATAATAGACAACAATTGCTAAAGCACCTATATAAACTTTTATGTGCTCATGGATTTTCCAGTTCCCGAGACTTGCATAGTTTTTTGCATCATAAGGCAGCATTTTATACTCTGGAGCTGCAGTTCCTACTTTAAAGGGGTACTCCCATTTTGCAAAGCGTTATATAAATGGTGGGACCCCAACTGCTAGGACTCCCACCAACCCCGAGAATAAAGATTAGACCGCTTTAATCAGCCTCTGCGTCTCCGTCACTATCTTTTCCTGCACCCGCCGATCACAAAGCGATAGCGATAAGCCATACCTTTACCCCATGAACTTCAGACAGGACATTGCATGGTGGATTCATGATGCTAAATTTGTTGTCACCCGGTCACCCAAAAAGGGAGGTAGTAAAAGACCTGACAGGACAAACAATCGTAAAAATGATGATTCGACTTTGTAAAACCAGCTGTAATAAGTAGAACAGCAAACAAAATGGGAAAAGCTTATATATATCTGATTCACTATCCATCATAACAACACATCTGGTCTCCCACCTGCATTCGGGTACATTCAAACACCTTCCTTTTCTCTCCTTTCTCATTGTCTGTCTTTTTTTATATACTCTATATTATATTATAATATTATATATATATATATATATATATATATATATATATATATAAATTCGATAGCTGCACCCCAATGCCCGTTTGGACAGGCCTTGCTTAGGGCGCTTTCACACTTGCGATCATCGCAATCCGCCACTATGGAACATAACTCAGTCCGTTAACGGACTGCACTATTCTCCATAGACTTCTATTGACGACGCACTGTGACGCAAGTGTCTGCATTGCATCCGCTGGCCGACGCTGAGTCGTTATTTTGACTGAGCGCCGGCCGCAGGGAACGCAGCATGTAGAATTCTTGGTGTCGCTAAAACAACGCACCTTGGCGGATTCTGTTGGAATCCGCCAAGGTATCTAATGATTGTTTATGGTGGCGGATTCAGCCGCAATGCGCTAAGCGTCGGAATCCGCTGACGGATGCCATCACGTTCTACTGAGCATGCTCAGCATGTCCAGCAGAACGATCTAAATAGTTTAAACTCATTCCTGGTCTCTCTATCTCTCTCTGTCGGTCGGTGTCTCCCTCTCTGTCGATGTCGGTCTCGGTCCCTCTCTCTCTCATACTCACCAATCACCGGCGCGGCGCTGCACGGCTGTCACACTGCTCTGGCGGCTTCTCTTTTGAAAATGCCGGCCGCTCATTATTCCATCTCGTATTCACTGCTTCCCCCGCCCACCGGCACCTATGATTGGTTGCAGTCAGACACGCCCCCACGCTGAGTGACAGCTGTCTCACTGCAACCAATCACAGCCGCAGATGGACGGGTCTATATCGTGCAGTACAATAAATAATTAAAAAAAAACGGCGTGCGGTCCCCCCCAATTTTGATACCATCCAAGATATAGCCACACGGCTGAAGGCTGGTATTCTCAGATCGGGAGTCCCACATTATGGGGAGCCCCCCCCAGCCTAAAATATCAGCCAGCAGCTGCCCGGAATTGCCACATCCATTAGATGCGACAGTCCTGGGACTGTACCCGGCTCTTCCCAAATTGCCCTGGTGCAGTGGCAATCGGGGTAATAAGGAGTTAATGGCAGCCCATAGCTGCCATTAAGTCCTAGCTTAATCATGGCAGGAGTCTATGAGACACCCCCCATGATTAACCTGTAAGTGCAAGTAAATAAACACATACACCCGAAAAAATCCTTTATTTGAAATAAAAGACAAAAAACACCCTCTTTCACCACTTTATTAATCCCCAAATACCCCTCCAGGTCCGACGTAATCCACATGAGGTCCCATGACGCTTTCAGCTCTGCTAAATGAAGCTGACAGGAGCGGCCGTAGAACACCGCCGCTCCTGTGAGCTCCACGCAGAAACTGAAGTGAATCGCGTTGTCTGCGGGGACATCACTGAGGTAGTGTCGGTGTGTGTGGTGATGATGGGGGCTGTAGTGCCGGTGTGTGTGCGGTGATGATGGGGATGGTATTGCCTGTGTGTGTGAGGTGATGATGGGTTGGTAGTGCCGGTGTGTGCAGTGATCATGGGGGGCGGTAGTGCCTGCATGTGCCGTGATGACGGGGTGGTAGTGCCAGTGTGTGCGGTGGTGATGGGGGCGGTAGTACCGCTGACGGATTCCTGCGAAAAAACGCATCTGTTGGGTCCGTTAGCAACACAAAAATTGATGGATGCGTAGTTTCGACACAGCAACGGACCTGGCGGATGAGACACAACGCAAGTGTGAAAGCACCCTTACACAGCAATACAAGGTGATATGTGACTTTTGAGAGCCTTGCAACAATCTGGTAATCCAATGTTATATTTGTAAGGCTGTGTGCACACGCTGCTTTTTTATCACATTGTTTTTAAGTGTAGATTTCTCACAAAAGCTGAAGTGAACCCTGATGCCAGCAAAGTCAATGAGAACCCTTAAGTCTCATGCACACGTTGCTTGCAAATTTGCGGCAAAAAATAATCTGCAGCATGTCAATTCTTTCACCCTTGTTGCTGTGTTTTTTCTCCCTTTGCCTTCAGTGAAGTTGGAAATTAACAGTATAAAATGATTGTGGAATTGCTGCATATTTGCATACATTTTTAGACAGCAGTAAATGCTATAGACATAGACAATAATCTATTCGCCCTCAATAACAATATGGGTGTCAAATGCCCCCCCCCCCCCCGGGCACATTCATTTGGTAATTGTTCTCCTGCATTGTTTACAGGTATAATAAACATATAACGGTTGTGTGTGGTTATTTGATGTTGCACCGGTGCTCATTTGTTTGCACTGGCTTAGTTCTCCCTTTGTGAGACTCACATACTTTCACATCTTGGAGCAATTATTCGCACATACCCAGTTTACTTTTTTTGTCTTTATTTCTGAATATTTACCCATTTACCTTATGCATGACCCTACCATCAATTATATTCTATGTGTGTATACTTCTCCATCTTATAGAATGACAGAGAGAGCAACAGAATGAGCAAAAGACAGAGCCGCAGAGAGTGTGACAGACAGAACTGATGATATCAGCTGGGAAGGCCAATGGTTATTGGGCCCTTCCCAGCCTAAAAACACCAGCCCACAGCCGCTGCAGAAGTGAAGCATTACATTACATGCACCAATTCTGTCACTTCGGCTCAGAGAGAGCAACAGAATAAGCGAAAGACAGAGCCGCAGAGAGTGCGACAGACAGAACTGATGATATCAGCTGGGAAGGTCCATGGTTATTGGGCCATTCCCAGCCTAAAACCACCAGCCCACTGCCACTGCAGACATGGAGCATTACATTAGATGTGCCAATTCTGGCATTTCGGCTCTTCCAATTGCCCTGGTGCGTTGGCAATCGGGGTAATGATTTTTGGGGTCTCATATCACCTGGGTATCAAAACCCCCTATTACTAACTCACTAAGTAAAAAGAAAAAAATAAACATAAAAATACTTTATTTAAATAAACATGCCCTCCACACCTTCCCTTGTTCACCATTTCAAAAAACATTCCTGGAATTTACGACGTAGTCCACAAATGGAAACCTGACAAAACAGAGTTCCTCATTCACCAATTTATTAGAAAGCAAAGTTCCCAGGTATGACGCAATCCAGCGCTTCCCACGACGCTCCTAATTACATAGATCAAAAGCTATGAAGCTTCAAAACAAGGTCCCATAGATTTTGAGCAACAGCCAGTCCCAGTTCCGGATGTGCTCTGTGATACCTGGGAACTGATAAGCGGTGATGTCAGGAACGTCATCGCTCATCATTGTGAAAAGTGGTGACGTTCCTGACGTCACCGCTTAACAGAGTGATGACGTTCCTGACTTCACCGTTCATCAGATTCGCTTGGACTGGCTGAGGCTCAAAGCCTATGGAACCTTATTCTGAGGCTTCATAACCTTTGATCTATGTAATCGAGTAAACCGCTGGACTATGTCAGACTTTACAACTTTGTTTTATAATAAATTGGTGAACAAGGGACAGTCTCGTTTTTTATTTCTCTCTTTTTATGTCTTTCAGGTTTCCATTTGTGGACTATGTCAGAATCCCTGGACTACGTTGGACCTGCATGAGTTTTTTTTTTAGTAAACTGGTGAACCAGGTGAAGTATGGGGGCATGTTTATTTCAATAAAGTATTTTTGTGTGTGTTTTTTTCTTTTTACTTACTGCGTTAGTAATGGGAGTGTCCGATAGATGCCTCCCCATTACTAACATCAAGGCTTGATGCCAGCTGACACTACACAGCTGGCATTAACCCCAACTACCATTACTGCATCCAAATACTCTACATGTGCACATACCGTAAGAATCCTGTTTTTGCATATTTTTTATTCTTTTAGATCATTTGCTTTATTGTACATAGGAATTTACGTACCTTACAATGTCAGAAACATCTGCCTGAGAGCCCACATGGAACCTGCAAAGGAAAAAATTAAGGTAAGGAATGTAATTGTTGTTTCGAATGTATTTATATATTTTACATGGATATTTTAAGATTGCACGTGTAAGGTTCAGACTTCTATAAGTGCGCTGTATGGCCACCATGGAAAAATCCTATTAAAATTGTAAGCCAAATAAAACGTCATATCCTATGCCTGAAATTCCCCAGCCATTTCCTAAATATCAAAGACTTCTAAAGTTATACAGAGGCAGGGGGCGCGTTCTCTTAAAAGAGTCATCCTATCCAGACAACCAATCTATACATCCTCTAGAACAGTGTTTCCCAAACTCCAGGTAATGTTTTCAGGATTTCCTGAGCATTGAACAGGTTATGGAATTATTCTCAAGGACTCACCTGTGTAATACTAAGTACGGTAAATACTGAAAACATGAACTGTTAGGGTCATGACGACTGCAGTTTGGGAACCACTGCCGTAGAAGATATGTGGACATCACAGAGCGACTATTTCATGGGTGACAGACAGTCATGTGGTTTCTGGCCATAGAAGGTCACAGCATTTGGCTGTGCAGAATACTCCCTGACTTTCCTGCTGTCAGTATTCAATGGTATAGGTAGCTTTCTTGCTGGATTCATCTCTCTCCTTTTTGGACCCAGTAGGAGCTCGCCTTCTACTCAGCTGCTGATTATCAGTATTCCCTTGGTACTTAAATACTCCTCCCTTCCTTGGACTGGTGCTGGTGATATTTTTCATTTCATTCATGCCTTGGATGCAAGCAGGTAGCTTGTACTCCTCTGTGGTGTCGTTGCTGAAAGCGTTGGTGAATGTCTACCTGAGTCATCTGTAGATAAGTAGTTCATGCATTTTCCCCCTGTGTGTCCTCCTTGTGTTTTCAAGTGTTTAGTGGGGTTGACTAAGTGCTCATCCCATCCATTCCCTATTTAGGGCCCAGCAGTAGGGATACCTAGGGTCAGGTATCCGGCTTGGCGCATAGGTGCTGAACCTATCTAGGGTGGTGAGGGATCCCAGGGACCAGCGGTAGATTTGGTCAGGGGTCACCATCTAACCTTTCCCTAGACACAGGGTTTCTCTTCCCTTTAGCCGTTCACTTGGTACTTCCCCGTACCTAGCATGACAGGCTCTCAGATTTTGCAGATTTTCGTATGCATGGCTGCATGCAACACCACATTTCTTCTGTAGCTCCCACTACCAGAGGTAATCGTCATCCAATTGCACAGTTACCCATCAAAACCACCTTTTATTTTGGGCGTCTTCAGACAACGCTCTTTAAAGACAGTTTCCAGTTACATGGCTTCCCCCCTCCTCCCTGAGTGCCGAAGTTCAGTAACACCATGACATCATTTGGTGTCATGGGGGCTCAATAATTGTATTTAGAGCCGCCTGAGGAATAATACCCTATGCCTCAACCACAGAATCTAGAGACTCCCTCCATTAAGTATTTCCACAGGTTGGATTACTGGTGACCAGTCATAAGTGGGAAAACCGCATCCATGATTGGTGCCAATTAGTTTTGGTGCAAATCAATCCCTATGTCTCAGTCCAGTGGCCATTACAGTGGTCTGCTACCACCGAGTGATGGCGACAGAACCATCTCCTACCACCGCGGTTCTTCATTTGATTAGCCGGCCTGGCACAATGTTATCGTGGCATTGTGATGTTGCGCCAGGCTGGGTAATCAAAAGAAGAGCCTCGGTAGTCCTGCTACCGTCCAGCGGCCACTGACCTCAGACGTGGCAATCAATTCGCACCAACTCTAGTGGTGGAAAATAAAGGTTTCCAGCTCCTGCCATATCCATACCATGAAAAATATAATTCCCCGTACGTCTTGACTTCTCCTTGAGCGGGCCTGGTATCTATCTAATCGAGATTGTGTATACATGATACAAATAAACTATAATGTGTAGGACCGACTCTCAATCTCCTTATCATTTGTGTTTCCTGGTGAAGGAAACTGAATTATGCCTGTTGTTGCGCCTCGTATTTTGCATACTGAAGCTTGTTTCGGAGAATTAAATCACGCAGCAGTCAGATCCTTGGCGGAGGCTCTTATGTCTTACTACGTCTAGTCTGCTACAAGTGACCCCACATTCCTGCCTCGTGATATCACTCCGTCTGTCCCTGCTCTGTCTGATTTCAACTGCGTCACTCCGACAAATTTATTGCTCCTGGCCCGCACAACCTTTTCCTTTCTGAGTCAAGAACAGGCAGATATATACAGACATATAATACCCCCAGACATATGAACACTGCGGATATATCACATAACAGAAGCGCATTAACGCTGGATGTGGGGTTTTGCTCGATGGAGATCAAACGAAACAAGAAATTAGTTGAGTGAGGGTGGACGATGTTGGCCGCCGACTGGGACTCACTTCTTAAGAGGGACAATGTATACAATTGTCAAGTAATCACTTTTAACACTTTTAACGCTCCAAAGTTGTATCCGTGACCTGACGGCACTAATAGCCATCAGTAGCACCCAGGGGGTGTCAGGCACGGGGTTTCGTACCTGCGTTACTCGTCACCGGGCTGGTGTGGTGGTTTGGGATGTCGCGGTGGCCTACCCGGCTTCGTGCCCCGAGGTGTACACCAATAAAGAGGGGTGGTGAGGGTTGTAGAAAGATGATTGTCGAGACGCCACCTGTGGTACGCGGCCAGGGATTAGCCACCGCTGCTGTCGCTGTCCTCCGGGGTGGATGGTAGTAGCAGCCAGAGATGGTATCGCTCCCCACAGGTGGAGCAGGCCCCGGGGAGGATGATGAGGGGAGTAGAGATGGCATTTGGCGCCAAGGCGCCGGGCGGCACCTCCGGTAATAAGAGTCCGAATGCTGTGGTTTCAGGTGTCTTTACTCACTTTTAGGTACCGCTCACCCATGTAGTACCGGTCACCAGCTGTGATGGGCCCCGTCGACTTTTTTTTTTTTTTAATATCTGGTAAGACACTATTTTGTGCTCTTTTTCTTAGTTTCACATATACTGCATAGTAATCACTAAAGGGATTGTTCACATATTAGATATTGATAGGGATACATAAAGATTGACAGCGTCCCAGAGCAGGTGAAGGAATCACGTAGCGTCTTTATTTTGCCATAAACGCAACGTTTCAACCTATCATGCTTGAAGAAGACCTATGGTAGGTCGAAACGTTGCAGAATAAAGAAGCTTTATGATTCCTTCACCTGCTCTTGTACACTATCAATTTTTATCTGCCAACTTTGTGCCTTGGATTTTTTGACCATGCGTCCACCTATTTTGGACTTATTGTCCATTTTGGATGTTGAGTTTTGAGTGCCTGCAAACCCTCCTTTGTTATCCTTAAAGGGAAGCTGTCATCAGCAGGATCAGGCATCCTAAGCAGTCTATATGGCCATGTAGGTCGTAGAAAATTGAATAAAACTATACCCGTATATCTGGGATCCAAAGTTTTATTACAGAGAAATCCATGTTTTTCTTAATATGTTAATGAGCTGTTGAGATCTATTGGCTGGACATAGATCTCCCCAAGAATCTGCCTCCATAGCTTACTTTTAATAAAAGGGTATGTTACCATTGTGAGACATGTAATGACTGACAGTATCCTCTTCTGATCTATATGTCTCACACTGGTAACGCCAGCATTAATTTACAATACTCCTGGAGTCAGATTCTATGTCCGGCCCATAGATCTTAACAGCTCATTTACATATTCAGAAAACATGGATTTCTATGAAATAAGACAAGAAATGGAAGGTATCACAGTAGCTTAAACTTACCACTCTTGTTGACATGTAAGGATAATAAGGTTTCCCCCCAAAAAATGACTTTGCTGTAACAATTTGCTGCTGGCAACTGTCGCCCTCCAGGTTAATCATCATGTTATCATTACCGATGGCAGTTCTGTATTCCTAGAGATATACCAAACAAAAGCAGACCGCGCAGGTCTCCAGCTTGAATACTAAAGATGATATTCATTCATGTAAACTCCTAAACAACATTGCAAACTCGAGTTGAATAAAAATGCATATATCACATCTAGTATGGAAGACTTCTGCTTTATCCTGGGTTTCGCCTTCATAGCTTCTCCTGGGGCTTGTGTATCATATTCTGTGCCACACTTTAAATAGTCCTTCAACAAATTACATTCAATAATGTGGCATTTTAAATTACCATAAAAACAATACAATGACATCTAAAATCATGCAAACGGTATCTTACCATTGCATATTAATTGTATATCTTACAATTCAATTACTGCTCTATTTTGAGTGATCTGATCATATCTGATGTTATTGTCACTCTAGGTACTGAGAAGTACCAAGCAAGTGGCGAAAGGACCCCTGCGTCTTGGAAGGGGGAGATGGCAACCCCCTGACCAAACCTAAAGCTGGTCAGTCACCACCCTAGATAAGGTCAGGTATCCGGATCGCTGCATAGGTGCGGAAGCTGGATATCCCTAGTGCTGGACCCTAAATACGGATGTGCTCTTTGTCAACCCCACTAAACGTTAAAGGAAGACACATGGAGGACACACAATGGGGAAAAAGCATGAACTACTTATCCACAGATGACACAAGCAGGAGCTCAGCAACAATACTACAGATGAGAGCAAGCCACCTGCTTGCAACCAGAGCTAGAGTGAACTGAATAATATGACCAGCACCAGTCCAGTGAAAAAGGGAGTATTTAAGCACCAAGGGAATACTAATGATCAGCAGCTGGGTGGAAGGCGAGCTCCTGCTGGGTCCTAAAGGGAGAGAGATGAATCCAGCAGGAAAGCTACCTATGCCAATGAATACTGACAGCAGTAACAATAGAAAGTCAGGAAGCATTTTGCGTAGCCAGACGCTGTGACCTTCTATTGCCAGAAACCACACGACTGTCATCCGTGACACAACCGTGATAAGACTAGAAAAAAGAAGCGCTGATAGGGTATTACCAGATAACAGGAGTAATATATAACAATATATACACCTACCTAATATGGTTGTGAAAGTTACAACCACTGCGAATCATAAGATAATGGTGTCTGCCGCAACCCCACGTGGATGAGTATTCAAACAGGAGAAGAGAAGGGGGTAATGTTGATAAGTTAATATCTTTTTTTATTTCATAGGTCTACGCGTTTCGAGGTCGAAACCTCTTCCTCAGGACCAGA